>NC_137063.1:30196852-30420929 GCF_032717465.1 Coenobita brevimanus | reverse complement strand
AACATGCAGTACCAGCACGAATGAATGATGATGCAAATGCGTGGGTAGTGGGGATGTCGCTAGGCGGTGCGCGACATTTTGGAACATGCTGCGTCGCGTAGCGACGAGCGGGGAGGGTGAGCGGGGCGACAAACCTCCCCGCTCATTCAGTGTGGCCACCCACATAGAATTTAGTGTGTTTTATCGTGTCGCCTCATCCCTCCCCGCTCAAGTCGCCCCACTCGTCGCGTTCGGTGTGGCCGCAGACTTACCGTAGTATTACTCCCGTAGGAGGAGGAGAAAGTGGATGAGGGGCGTACAGTGGCCGCTTCCTCCCCGACACGTACAGTGGCCATTATCACGGCTCCACTTCTCTTTCCTTTGCCTGTCGGAGCACGCTTAATAGCTAACGCTCCGAGGCTGTCTCCAGATGTGGCTGTAGCTGCAGGGCATACAGTGGCCTCTCCTTCCCCCACACGTACAGTGGCCGTTGTGGCGGCGCTACAGGGGGAAACAACTGAGAGGCGTACAGTGGCTGCTCCCTCCCTGGCATGTACAGTGGCCGTTACCGCGGTGTTGTTTGGGACTGAATCTGGAGCAGTCCCACCCCGAACCTGGTGAAGGTTGCTCCGCCCACAGGGTCATCTCTTCCTCCTGCGTGGTTGTTGTTGGGTCGGTTGGGCGGAAGAGGGACTTAAGGTAGGGAAGCCCCGGCGCCCTTCTCGCTCTGGGTCAGTCTCACCCTGACCCGGCCTGCCGTGGTGTCCTCCTGGGGTTGTGGTGGGGCTGCGGCTCGGCAGTGGGGTGGGGGGTGGCGGGGTGGTCGGTCCGGCGGCGGCGGAGGTGTGTATTTTATTCCCCAACGTGATGCTGAGGCTGGATTCAGTCCCCACACACATCCCCTCACACACGTAAAGAGCGAACTCCTCCCCCTGGATAAGGAATCCTGGGCTTGTCATATAAACTTGTTGTCCCGACTATCTCGGGTCCCTTCTAACTTCACCGCTAGACCCACTTTGGGTACAGACCACACTACATTATGTATAGGCTGTGAGAGAGAGAGAGAGAGAGAGAGAGAGAGAGACAAACATCGGGCCTCCACTTTGTCGGAGCTAGAGTTGTTTTCTACCTCCATTTTGATCCTACCTCAAATAATTCACTCCATTCCAACACCCCCTTCAGACGTAGAGACAAAACCTGACCCCAGATCTCACCTCCTAGTTTCCCTTCGCCCCAGCTGACCATTTGATGTATATAAATCTCACGATATTGGATGTCAGGTGGTATATAGAGGCTTGTGCAACAATAAATCTTTTGTCCTGCCATCTGGAGTTTCTGTGTCTACCATGTGTTGAAGCCTGCTTTGGTGTTCCTTCCTGTTTAGAAGAACACCACTAGACCAGTAGTCACACTGGTGCTTTTTCTCTTACATTGGCTTGAGTAGTAGGCTACATTGTGTTATGCTGAGTGTTTTCAGATCGATTTCTCGTCCTAAAAACACTATAGCGACTGAGCGGGGTCCTCTTTCCGGACCGGAAGTAAAGCACCCACAAAGGAACAGGACATAAAAAACAGGCAGTATACCTTAACACATCTATTGACTTAATTCTACACCGTTACAATATAACACAGAGTGATATTTGATATACAGGAGACAGGGACACAGAGTTAGCCTTTGACACCACAATGCACAGTTACATTTAACACACGGTTATATGCATGTACACTTATATTATGAGTCATATGTAGCGATACCCGTATTTCATCTTTAGGGAGGATATATATTTAATTGGATGCAAGGGGAATGAACTAGATTAAAAGTCCGTTGGGGGAATGCTACTATAAATGGGACAGGGTGCGGATCGCGACACTTGATGTAGTCACTTAGTCGCGGCGGCACTTATACACAGACTTTAGATTCGCCCGCGCACCCTAGTCTCCGTTCACAGTTATTGAAAGTTCTTTCATTTGGGACTCACACAATCACTATAAGTTTTTCTTACTTAGGGTTTAAATTATTTTCTGTTCTGCCGGGTATCGGGTTCTTATAGACTAATAGTAACTGTCACTTGCTTTACACTGGTCTTCACTCGGTCACTGTTCACTGTTATTTCCTGGTTTGTTCTCGGTACAAGGGGCGTCACTATTTACCCGTGTATCCTGGGTAGAGATCACTCTGAAGTACGGGCGTGAGGAGAAGGCCCTAGGGGGAGCCTTCCTGCAAGGGGCAATACACTGCCCGCAGGGGAGTCACTGCCCGGGTCCTGGTCGTCGGTGAGGTACAAGGAGGCCCTCCTGTCTGGGGGCCTCGACCTGAGGGGAGGCCCTCGTACTGGAGCCTCGTTGGTGGGGTGCAGGGAGGCCCTCCGGTTTGGGGCCTCGACCTGAGAGGTGGCTCTCGGGACTGGGGCCAAACAGCTGGAGGAGGCGGGCCTGTCGCCTCTGGCTCCGTGGGGTGAGGGAGCCTGGGTTGCCCTCGTCTGGAGGCTGCTGGTCGGGCCTGGAAGTCCTGGGACTGCGGTCGCCTGTAGGGAAAGGCGCCGACAGGGTTGGGCTGCGGCACCATCTCTGTCTGGTGTCCGACAGGAACAGAGATTTCCCAGGGGTAGGAGGTAGGGCCGGTATCGGGCCTTGCCACCACTCTGGCGAAACCTCTGGGGCAATACTCCCAGATGGTGACAAAGGGCTCCCACAGGGGGAAAAGGCAGGAGAAAGATACACGGAGTCCATGTCCTCTCCGGTACGTACTGAAGCCGTAGCCTCGGGTCGCTTTACCCTGGTACGCACTGCAGCTGTGGCCGTAAGCCTACCCGTCGTACAAGGAGCAACTGAAGGGCATACATGGCCGCTCCTTCCCCGCCACATACAGTGGCCGTCGGCGCGGTGTTGCTCCCGTAGTAGGGAAAAGCAGGAGAGGGGTGCACAGAGGCCGCGCCCTCTCCGGTACGTACTGAGGCCGTAGCCAAGGGCCTGTCTACCCAGGTACGAACTTTGGCCGTAGCCGGGAGCTGATCTTCCTTTAGAGAAGCAACCGAAGGGCGTACAGTGGCCGCTCCTTCCCCCGCCACATACAGCGGCCGTCGGTGCGGTGTTGCTCCCGTAGGAAAGAACAGCAGGAGAGGGATGCACAGAGGCAACGCCCTCCCCGGTGCACGTGCACTAAGGCCGTAGCCGAGGGTCCCCTTACCCTGATGCACACTTCTGGCCGTAGCCTTGGGCCTCCTGCCCTTGGGCCTCCTGCCCTTGAGGTGGTAAGAATGGCCGTCGACACGGTGTTACCTGGGACTGAATCTTGTTCAGTCCCACCCCGATTCTGGTGATGGCTGTTGTTGTTGTTGATTCTCTCCTCAATTCGAGGAGACCGGGCCTTGCTATAGCCCGGTTGCTGGTGGTTGTCTTGAGTAAAAGTAAGGGGGAAGACAGGGCCTGGGGAATGCCCAGCACACACGCCCTGTCTCCTGGCTGAGTTGCGGTGTGTGTGGTGATGGCTGTCCCGCCCGCAAGGTCGTTGCCTTTTTCCGGTCACCTGGTGTTGGGGTAGTTGCGGGGAAAAAAGGCTCAGGACAGTAGTGTCCCGGTGACCCTCTTGACCTGGGTAACTAGCCCCACCGTTGTGTCCTCCTCGGGTGGTGGTGTGGTAGCGGCTCGGTGGTTGGGTGGGGGGTGGTCTGACGGCGGGTATTTTACATTGTTAGCGATTTGGATGGGTATAAGGCTTTCTTATACACTGGCTCACCTGGCAAGGTAGTGCAAAACGTTAGCTATGAGGCTGTGAAGTAAACATACAAGCAAAAAAAAAAATAGTTTTAGTGAGTAACGTAATGAATGTTGACAATAAACATAACGTAGACTGAATGATAACAAGTATTTGATGTGTTTTGAAATATTTTTGGACGTAAAAAGTATACAACAAAAGACGGTGGTGTGTCTTCCCTCTTCTCACACATACATACATTCGTGGGTATAGCCACACGTCTTTTAATAAATCATACTGTATATTAAAATTATAGAGGTATTCGTGAGATGTATTACATGCAGGAGTGAGGAGAAGTATCAGAGTAGTATAGGATAGGAATACTGCACAGTATTATAGCCATAGCATCTGCATAGTACCGCCTTATCACCGGGTCGGTCGGTGAGTGATAATTCATGTGTATTTATCAGTATTGACTTGTGATATTTCAGGGTCAAGGAATGGGGGATCTTTTCGGCAGACATATGAATTTCCGAGTGAAAATTATTTATATGGGAATATAATTTATAAATGTTTATGATTGTTTTTGTTTTGACTCCGAAGTCGTGGCTTGACCAACCAGCGCTGAGTCACAACATTTAAACATCAGCTGATGGGTCGAGTTTGATGTGTTGGAGTTGACACATCTTTGTTAGCTTCGTGTTGGGTTTGGAGGGTGCTAACTTGAATGATAAGAGTTTGAAATCATTAGGTAAGTCGTGGAGATGTTTGTTTTTATACCATAAACTTTACCGATTGGATAATATTTAGCAGAAGCCACAACTAAAATTCAAGTTCCTTAGTTTGAAGTGTTTTCTGTCTTTATTTCATAATTTGCTAACACTTTTCTTCTATGACACTTCCGTCGCAAATGATCCCTGGTGTTAATAATAATCCTCAGGGGTGAGTATTGACCCTACGGGGGGTAAGGAGTTCATCTGTGACGAAAGTGTCATGGTAGGAAAGCATCGGCAAGTGGTGATATGTAAATAGAAAACACTTCAAAATTACATGAATTCAGGTTGTGGCATCTGCTAAATATTGACCAAAATTTGTTGATGTGGTTTAGTAACTGGTCAAGTGATGGCTGTCATTTGTCTATGAGTTTAGGGCACGATTGATACCACAATCATCACATCTGAGGTTTGAACTGAGCTAAGATCAGAATTAAAAACTAATTTACTGTTGCCTTGATATGCACCTTAGTTTTTAAAAATTGCAGCTGTGCTACAATTTGAAGACGTGCTGAGAAAACAGTAAACATTAGGATGAGGTAACTATGTCAGTTTGATATAAAAACTATTTTTAAGCATGGTCTGTTTATCTATCTATTGCCCGATGCCTTAACCCCATAAGGGGTGGCATGGCAATATCAGATTTCAAGAGAGGGAAATACCCTTTTAAGCTGTAGAGAGTTAAAAGCTGCCATGGATAACTCTGGCTCAGTTATCTAATGTAGGAAATTAGTGTGGCTTATAGCCTAAGTTAACCTACCATATACTCTTTTTATTCTAACTTGGCCTAAAATTGCCATCCCTCCATTGATAATGCAGAGCTGTACGGTAGCAACTGGTTAACACAAGAATATGATGCTAGTCATGGAGAAGTGCAGTGGAAAGTGTTCAGACTACAGAGGTATACCAGTAGTATTGTCTCATTCTGCCACTGAGCAACGTGCAGTATGCTCCTAAAGGACAGAAATCGGGACAAAGTTAACATGAAAAGATTGAGTAGACAATATTGTTCAGTGGAGATGCGTGAAACTCAGGGCCTGGGAAAGACACTATGGGGCCCTGGTGCTAAGAAATGAGACGGGTCCCTGACCCTTTGACCGTACTGACAACCTACCCCCACAGTAATGATAATCATAATACAGTAATAATTTTGACATTATGTTCTGTTCCTTGTGTTTCGAAAGGTGATCAAGCCGTTAGATCTAGAGTACCAGTACATATTACTGAAGAGTATTTATTACACATTGGTAAGGCTTTGTCTTGCTCTCTCTCTCCCAGATGATTGGGTTCAGGTGTTTTGTTAGCCTTGGTACCCTCTTCTTGTAGGCTTTGGTGAAAATCCTTACAAGCAGAAGGTTAATGGTGTTGGGACATAAAATTCAACATTAGCCTTTTTTTTTTTTTCTTAATCCAGTTGGGAGGGAAACTGCAAGAATGAAGCCTCAGAAAATAAAAACAAATGTTTTCAGTCTGGGGGGATATTTTTTTCATAACTTACATCGGATAGGTTCATAAACAAGTGCTCTAGTAGGTTTTTGCCACTTTGTGCCTTCTCACTGTATGTTAAGAGAGCCCGCATTGTGCTTAAGGGCATGGAGTTTGAGGGAAATTAAGGGGTAAATGCCTGAGTTAACCTCATCTAATTTACCTTGCCAAGGACATCAGCATCTTTGGCAGGATGTTGATATACTGTGTGAAAACTAGTCTATCTGTCTATCTATTGCCAGATGCCTCAATCCCATTTGGGGTGACCACAAACAAATCGCCTCCACGTCGCCCTGTCCCCCGCCATTTCACTGCCCTGCTCCCAACTCACACTCCCCTCATATACCTCTCCACCCCATCCCTCCATCTCATCCTCGGCCTCCCCCTCCCTCTTCCCCCCTCCACCTCACTCACATACATTCTCTTTGTCAGCCTTTCACCCTCCATCCTCTCCACATGGCCAAACCACCTCAGTGTGTTCCTCCTAACGCTTCCTATCACATCCACATCCTCACCACAACGCTCCTTTATATCCTCATTTGTCAGCCTCTCTCTCCATGTGACTCCACAGGCTCCTCTTAAATAACTCATTTCTACAGCTCCTTCCAACAACGTCCAAGCTTCACAGTAATTAGTAAAAAAAAAAAAAAAAAGAGGGAAATACCCGTACCACATGGTACTAAATTACTTCCTTTTCTGAGGTTTAGATAGGTCTTCTTTTACCATCTCAGGAAACAAGGTGTTCTCATTAGAGAACTAGAGCTCTTTCTTATGTTTTCTGTCCTTGACAATTCACATTATTCAGTGTCTGTATTTTTGAGGCACAGTGCTCACATGTCTCACATATTGCTATCAGTTGGTGCTGATGAAGAGTCTACATGTAGTATCGTAGTAGGGTACTTTGCACTCTGGATAGAGGAGCTGTGGCATCCAACTGGGAGCCAGACCTTGTATTTCCCCGCACCTCACTGTGAGAAGGACCCTGATCTGACCCAACTGATGTACTCTTTACCACATAGGAATGCTGGATCCATCCATGGTGTATGTACAGTACTGTATTGGTAGGACGGTCCCACAACAGCAGTTGCTTTCTTGTGGTTGACTCTTCTGCCTGGCCAGACAGACTGGAATTCAGCAACAACAACTGGTATCAGTTTGTATGCCTAATGACTGTGTTACTAAAACTGAATGTGTGACTGTGTGAATGGGCCCCTAGGATTTGATGATAATTTCTGTACCAGTAGCATGTAATAATGTTAGAATATGTCTAACCTTTCTCTGTTGTTGGTTACCATACACTGTACTGTTGGATCGGATGCAGCTTATCATATTTAACAGTTACAGGTGTTCCATAAATGAACAGAAAAAATTGGGGGCCTGTTCACACTTGCTCCTTCACTTTTCAGAATACAGTACGGTACACTTCTAAGATTTCCAGGATAACATTGATACCAATAATATTTCTGTATTTCAGGCACAATGGGTGAGGTGGTAGTGGAGCCAATCCTGAAGCGTCTGCGACAGCTGAACGCTGTGGTGTCAAGCTGCGGGGTGTCAGGGGGGTCGGGACAGGAGGCCAGTGTGGTGGGGCGGCAGTTGCTTGGGCAGGAGGGGCTCTTAGATGCTCTCCTCGTACTTTACCAGGAGTGTAACACAGACACGCTCAAGAAGGAGCACATCATTGCATCTTTTGTTGATAAGTGTAAGGAAGATGGACTGTATTTAGACTCTGCTAAGCTTAAGTTGTTTATAAGATTTCTTGCATACTGTAGTATATACAGGTGTCTTCAGTCTTAAAGCTACCATACCTTTTGCAAGCAGACTAGTAGAATGAATGTATAATGTGGCAGAAAAAAGTCTTCATTTAGAGTTAAATGGGTTAATTCCATCATTAGGAACGTTACATTTGGAGACAAGTTTTTGAACTACGGTACTCAGTTATATATGTAAAAGTATGCAATATACTGTAAAGAAATGGCTTTAGCAAGCTATATTACCAACTTTTCACACCACGTCATACCACAGTTGGATTGTTTATATGTTTTAATGTTGATGTTACTGTATATAGATTTCCAGAAGTTGTGTGAGGAATGTTCCTGTGATACTACCCCCTCTTGTACTTTGCTTAAGCAATTTCAATAAGTTTGTGATTTTACTGGTTCAGTGAGGAGTGCTTCATATCAATAATATGTCAGTAGGTGGTGGCGACCATCATCCACTCACTTGATGTAGTGTTGCCTACTTCCTTAGCCTTTATCATTCTTTTTCTGTGCCTGTCGTCCTCTCTTCCTATTTCTCCCATCTCTCTTGTCACTTATTGCTTTTCTTTCCTTATAGGTGGCTTTACATTGAGTGACAAGCCAAATGGTTTCCTGTAAGCCAAGAAACCATTTACAACGCTGGGTGGTAACCATATAACCAAATCATACGTGCTCCCTACGTGTCAGCAAGTGGGTTGGTGGAGGGTTAGTGCCCCTCCCCGTAAAACAAATAACTCAAAGTCAAATGGCCACCCCTTACGGGATTATGGCATCTGGCAATAGATAGATAGATGGATAGATAAGGATCATAACCATACCCAGCAAATTTGATTATTTGCAATAACTGTTGTGCTGTCAAGGAAAATGTGACCGTCACTCATGTTACCGGAAAAGTGAGAAACGTTACTTGTGTGATTTTAATTGAATTATAATTATACAATCAGGTATCACAATCATAAACAAAACGTGTACTGATGTGAAATTTACATACAGAAAGTGGTTGGTCAGGGTGCTTACCATCCACTCACTTGATGTAGTGCTGCTCTCAAGTGCATGCCCTTCCCTCCCTTTCTTCTTTCCATCCTTCCACTTCTGTCTCTCTTTCCTTCAGTCTATCCTCTTTCTTCTGTCCATGGGTGACTCTACAGTGAGTGACAAGCCAAATGGTTTCCTGTACACCAGGAAACCATTTTCTACGTTGGGTGGTAACCATATAACTAAATTATGGCGCCTTGTGGTTTGGTGGGCAATTAAGGCGCTCCAGTCGGATTGAGCTGGTGGAGGTTCATATCCAAGGGATGGTTGGGGTTTATTGCTCAGGTATTGCCACCCAGGGATGAGTGAAGCTGGTCACTCTCATCTTAAATGTCAGGACCAACTTGCCTAGCTCTGGGCTCCTATGCTCCTCATGGGGCAACACTGGATTAGATGATGATTGAATGAATGAACTAACCAGAAGACATTTCTTGTTTAAGTGACATCAACATAGAGTAGTTGATCGAGGAGGGAAAAATCACCCCTTTGAATGCATGTACCATACTTGATACTTGAGGAGTTGGCAAAGCGTGCATAACCATGTCCTCTGCTATCTCATCTCAGTCTGGGTTGTCAGGGAAATGAAACTGAGTATGATCCACTCTGTTGATGCCCCTCTTTCTAAGGTATTTGACTTTGATCATTCCCTCTTCATGTACTGAGTCAGTGACTGCAGTTCATAATGTTTAGACAACTTCTTGGTTGTATAAGAACCAGTACAGTCATAAACACTGATAAGGGGACAGGGTAGTTTGACACCAGAGGGCAGGGTAATTGCACATGTCCACCCCCCCAACTCCTCCTCCTTACCCCTACAGAACCACCAATTTGTTAGGCAGATGGATTAGAGATCTAAAGCTTCACTCTCTCTCACATCTTGCCGCATGTAATATTAGTATAATTCATTCTACTATTAGGTGTATTATTACCTGTATACATTCACCATCAGTTTAGTGAGAAATAATTATATTGAGGTTTTAGCAGATTTCAGTAGAATTACCCCGCTGTATAGAATTTTATTCCAAACATTTATTTGTCTTCGAAACGATATATTGAAGTCTAAATATCAGTGACAAGTTGTATGAGTATTAGCTCTAAAAGTCCCACTCCTGCCTTGTCATGTGGGGAGCCACATATCCATTGATCCACTCATCCACCGTCTCACTCAACCCATCCAACACTAACCCTTCCCAGCCACTGAGCACACCAATCCCGGCCATCCACCCTGCCCACCCACAATTGCCACCCACCAAGCTCATCTAACAGTGCCACCCATCACATCTGCCCACTCACCTACCCATCCTGAACCCACCAACCCAACCACTCATGCAGAGCACCCTGGCCACACAATCTTCTCAGCCACCCAGGCGACCCACCGTGTTACCACACACCCTGGCAACCCCCACAATCCGACTACCCTTGCCCACCGACCACGGTCACCCACTCTCCCCACCAACAAATTCCATCCACCCTGCCCACCCAGCAATGCCATCCATCACATCAACCCACCCATCTCTCCCTTAATTCAGTGTAACTACAGTCATTTCTTGTTTAAAGCTGAGCATGAGAAATGTTACATCTTATTCTGGTAACGTTCCTCATGCTGTGCATGTAACGTGTGTGATGGAACATATGGCTTACCAGAGTCTCTTACAAGATACCTCGGCTACATTAGTAAGGCACTAGGATGCCTATTATAATATAAAGTTATGTTAGTTTTCTTCAGTTCTTAAGCTGTGTATGGGGGAAAAAAAAAAAAAAAAAAAAAAGTCACACATTATTCATGAAGTACTTCCACTTCAAGGGCATGCCACAGTCTGACTGCAAATTATATGTAAACAATTGTCATGACAGTTACAACTCAAATAGATGCCATATCAATAAAAGCCAATGATATAATTCCAGACAAGTACATAATTGGGTCAGTGATGATAAGGAAATCACTAATTTCAGGATGAAATTTTCTTCACTGACATGGTATGACATTTTTTTAATGCTTCACTCTCAGTAGACAGTTTAGAAACTTTTTCTGTCCATATTCATAACATTCAGTGTAGCTTTAAAATTATATATAATTTATATATTTTTGATCAGTTCTGAGATTGACACTAAAGGTTGACATTTGCATGGAATGACCCACTTGTGAGAGAGATCTTTTTGTCCTTAAATTGGTTGATATCCTTTTTAAATATAACTGGAGCTGAGTAAACCAAGGAGAACATGAGAGAAGGAAGCTTGGATTGGTTAAAGGGAGTGGTAATAGAGTAGTTTTTGTCATGGTCACTAATTAACTTTGGCATCAGGCATTTTGATATGCAGTAAAATAAGTGGAAGGTTTGTTAAGTATGGCCTTTAAATAATGTAAGTAGTGATAGTTTTCATAGACTAATACCTTTAGGTCATTGCTTAAACTGTTCTCTTTATCAGTAATTTTCAGACAGAGTAGTATGTCACTACTAGTAAATGCTTCACCTGTCCAAAAACAGTTTACTGTAGGTATTACTAATGGAGTATAATACTGTACAGTAGGGCACCAGGTTTCTTGCCTAATAGGGACCGTGAAAAGTGCTGCTAAAGTTGGAACATTGACCTTAGGGGAAATAAGCTAATAGGGACTGGGCCTGTAAGAAAACTTAACCCCTTAGGTATTTTCGACTTTAAATATATCTTAAAGGTACCTGAAATGTTGCTGTTAACACATTAAGTCATAAAGTAACATTAACAATACGACATTCAAACATAAAACACACTTAATACAGTATGTACAGTAATCCCTCCATTATCCGATGTAATAGAGCCAAAGGCATGTCCGGGAAGTTGTCCCGTCTGGAAAGTGGACCCCTGGCTCCTGGACTGGTACTTAACCCCTTAACCGCGAGGGGTCACTTTCGTGACGCTTGGGAGCAAGGGATCATACCGCGGGGCGTCTCTTTTGTGATTCTGTGTTATTTTGAATTCACCCGGGCTTCCAAATGGGGGCTTGTATCATCTATCAGTACTGCCAATATCCAACACTAGTCAGCACTCCTAATCTCATCTGTACTCCCATCCATTGTTGACAATTTAGCCATTTCTCCCCTGTTCTTGACTCCCTCCCTACCCCCCTCCATTACCCTATCCTCTCGCCTGCCCGGCCGTGCTACGCTAAGTAAATCTTCCCTGGAATTTTTCACTGATTTCATCCATTGAAATAAGCCCTATGCCCTATTCTTATACCAAATAATATATACAAGAAAGAAATAAGGTAAGTGAGAGTGCCATACACCTGGAATTGGCTAATTATCACCTGACAACACCTCACGGCACTCGTTCGCTAATTTTCGCTGTTTTTTTCCCCTTGAAATATGCCGTATAATCTATTTTCGTAATAAATATACATATAAGGAGGGAAGGGAGAAGCCTAAGTGATATTTACATTCACCTGGAACTACCTAATTTATAATGTATTGTCTAGATTTCCTGCCAACTGTTTCAGTGAAATACATAGCTGTTTCAAGAGCTACGTTGGTAGTACTGAATATCCCCTAAGTAGGCCTCTACCCGGGCCGGCCCTCCCTTATCAGTTCTCTCTCATCTTCTGAAGAGGAGGTACGCCTGTTCCTCTTGCTGACTTCAGGGCCTTTTTCACCCTCATGCAAAGGGCCCTGTGACCTTTACCCCCTTCTAAACCTCGTGTGGAAAGAGGTAAAGGGCTGACAATTGATAAAAGAGTGACTACGATCTTTCTATTGAGTAAAACAGTGCAAGTGGAATTGTAAATAATGTGTAAATAATGTGTAAACAGCAAGTGAAAGTAATGAATGTAAATATACGTGAACAATGGAAAATAGTTTTATAAGTTACTAATGACAGTGCATAACACAGTGTAAATAAAATAGAAATGTAAATAACGTAAATAAAATAGAGAACGTAAATAGAAATGTAAATGAGTAGTATTATAAGAATACGAGTATATACCCTAGGAGTAATGAAAGTGAAAGTTTCACTATAGCATGTCTGAATACTATGAGTTATGAGAGTGAAGATGAAAGTGACATTCACTCTCAATGCTAGTATACAGGACGAGAAAGTGAATGCTACGTATTTTACTGAAAGAAATTGAATCCCTACAGTGACAATAAACTAATACTACTGAAGGAAACTTATGGATAAAGACTGTAGATATATATAAGTGTTATATAGTAATAGAAATCTAAAGTGTGAGGGGTTTTATGAATAATAAATGACAGAGTACCAAGAGCGAACTAGCGCAAGTGCGGCGGTCAGACGCGCTCATAATTTTCATTGCTTTCACAGTGTTTTTTTTTTTTGGAGTATGGATCCCAAACTACTTGAAAATCATAGAGTAGTGTTTATAGTGTTAATATCTGGCTGTGGTAATCATATTACGGGTTGTCGGGAAGTGTAAAGTGGAGACTTCGTTACCCAACTTCAGAGGTCTCCACAAGTCCTACGGTAACTGACGAAGGCTCAACAAACATTCCAGGAGAAAGCTGAAGGTATGTGCCATAAGCATATATAATTTTAATATTCTAGGACTAATAACTGATTTTTGGCAAATATTTTTTGAGAGTGTTGGAGCCCAAATAACCCCGCGGCACACGCAAAACATCGGTAAACATGCCCGCGGTGTAGGGGTTAAGGACCCTAACCCAGCCTAACTTTGAAAGCCACCTAAATAACTCCCTACCAGACATGCATAGCACCTATTGAAACCTATTTAAGACCCAGTTCACACCAGTAATGGACATCTATCTATCTATATACCTAGGCTGCTTCCCCCAAGGAAATGGAGGTAGCCGAGACAGGACGACACACTCCCGATTTACTCATCCATTCAAACACATTCATTCGCATCTTAGCCCTAAAGGGGAGAAGGGACAGATCCTCACTGCACCACACCGCACAAGGGTCAACTGCGCAGTGCAATCAGTGACATCCGCAGCAGGGCCCGACAGCAGAGCTGGTGTACCCATGCCACATCATAATAGACCCATCCCCTTACCCGCACCTGGCCTGACTAGCTGATCAGACCAAATGCGGGAGAATATCCCCTCAGGGCTGCGTCATCATTTATTCATTCACAATTTCTCTCCATTTATTTCTGTCATGCACAGCCACTCTTCCTTGCTCAACAAACATCCCTCTCACAACCAGCGCTCTCTTCACACTGTCCATCCATCCTATTCGAGGTCTCCCTCTCAGCCTTACACCTCTCACATCAGATCTAGTTATCTTTTTCACCAATCGCTTATTATCCATTCTTGCCATATGCCCAAACCATTGCAACACCCTCTGCTCAACTCTATCAGCCATCTCCCGAACAACTCCAGTTCTCCTTCGCACTTCATCATTTCGCACTCGGTCCATACACGTCACTCCACACATACTCCTCAGACACCTCATCTCCATTACATTCAAACTTTTCCTCTCAGCTACACCCATATTCCATGTTTCAGCCCCTTATAACGCAGTCGGTACCACAACACCCTCATACAGCCTTCTCTTTACATCCATTCTCAGCGAACGACATCTAAACACCTTCTTCATTCCTCCCAGCACTTTTCCTACTTCATTCATTCTATTTTTTGCATCTATTCTTCCATCTACAGCAACATGTGACCCTAAATATTTAAAACACTCTACCTCCTCAAGCAACTCACCATTCAAAACTGTATTCATCCCCCTACCATCTACCAACCTTGTACACTTCATCACTTTACTCTTATTCTCATTTACTTTCAATTTCCTCCTTTCACACACCCTTCCAAACTCCTCTACCAACTGTCTCAATCTCTCCTCTGAATCAGCCACCAATGCAGTATCATCTACAAGCAGCAGCTGCTTCAGATTCCACTCTCCACCATCAACATTCACCAGATCACACCTTCACCTAAAACTCTTGCATTCACCTCCCTTACAACACCATCCATATAAATACAGTATTAAACAACCAAGGCGACATCACACATCCCTGTCGCAGCCCCACTCTCAAATGAAACCAGTCACTCACAGCATTTCCCACTCTTACTCATGTTCTATTTACATAAAAACTCTTCACCCCTTTTAGTAACCTACCATCAAGTTCCGTACAATCTTAAAATAGTCCACAAAACCTCCCTATCAGTTCTATCATACTCTTTCTCTAAATCCATGAATGCCCAAAACACATCCTTGCCTTTCGCTAAATACTTTTCACACACTTGTCTCACAGCAAAAACCTGATCCACGCATCCTCTCCCTCTCCTAAAGCCACACTTCTCATCACCAATCACTCCCTCTGTACCGTCTCTAACTCTCATAATTAACACACTACCATACACGTTACCTACAACACTCAAGAGACTTATACCCCTAAAGCTAGTACATTCATACTTATCACCCTTGCCTTTATACAACTGGACCACACAAGCACTTGCCCAGTCAACTGGCACCATACCTTTCACAAAGCACACATTCAACAATCTTACTAACCAGTCAACAATAGTCACTCCACCACCCTTCAGGCATTCCACAGCACACCTATCCATACCTGCAGCTTTCCCTGTTTTCATCTCCTTTACTGCCTTCTCCACTTCCTCCTTCATGATCAAAGAATCATTCAACTCACCCAACACATTTATTCCTTGCATCCTTCCATCCACCACAATCTCAGCCACCCTTTCCTCCTCTACATTTAATAGTCTTTCAAAATACTCTGCCCATCTCTTCCTTACTGCATCCATCTCAATTAACATCCTTCCATCCTCTGCTTTTACTCGCTCTTCCTTCCCAGACTCTCCCTTTTGCACCCTTTTCACCTCCTTCCAGAACATCTTATTCTATTGAAAATTCTCAGTCAGCCACCTACCCCACCTCTCATCTGCTGCCACTTTAGCATCATGCACAGCCATTCTTGCCCTATTCCTCTTTGCCTTACACCTCTCATATGACACCTCATCCTTCCTCTGCAGCCACACTTCATATGCACGTCTCTTCTCAGCCACAGCCATACTTACTTCCTCGCACCACCATTCACTTCCTTTTCTTACACCGCCACCCACACGTCTCACACCACACACCTCTTCTGCATGCCCCATCATAGCACTCTTAAACAACTGCCATTCCTCCTCCACACTGCCATTTTCCTGATCTTTCACTGCATTCCACTCATCTTTCAATTTCTCCTGAAACTCTATCATTTTCTCTCTTTTATCCAACTCACTCACTTTCAAAACCTCCCTGCCACACCTAACCCTCCTAGCTTTCACCTATCTCTTACCTACTCTTAACTTTCCCTCCACCAGGTAGTGGTCAGACATACCTCCACCCTCCCCTCTCAGAACTCCCACATCCAGCAATCTTCCTATTACATTCCTGGACACAACCACATAGTCCAGCAAAGCTCTATCAACAATCCTTCCACCCTCCTGTCTCACCCATGTATACTTACCGGTATAAATATCTTTCTTCTCAAACAGCGTATTTCCAATCACCATCTCTCGCTCAATTCACATCCCTATCATTCGTTCCCCATTTTCATTTCTTCCAGGCACACCATGCATACCAACTACACCTTCAACTTTTTTTTTTTTTTTTTTTGTCCAACTCTGGGCATAGGCTTCACAGCCTGCAATCAAGGCCCAGCAGTCCTCCTACATACCATACACCTCTACATGTCACCACTTCGGCGCTAACACCCACCGTCCATATTAAATACATGCTTGGGCTGTCTCATACAGGACTGGTGTATTGGTATTAGTGGGGGTATTTTTATGACATGTCGGCGGGTCTCCTGGTAGATCAGTAAGGCCTGATTCAATGAAATTCAAATCCTTAAACTGTTCCCTCCCCTAGCGGGGATTTGAACCCGGGTCCATTAGGACTGCGGGCCACCTCTCTACCGATTGAGCCACCGCCTCCCACTCTAGCATTCAGATCTCCCATCATTACCACATTCACATTCGCTCCAAAACTCTGCAGACACTCATCAACATAATTCCAGAAAGACTCCCTCTCTTCCTCAACCCTTTCACTACCAGGCCCATAGGCACTCACAAACACCCACAACTCACGTTCAAATTTCGCTTTCACCCACATCAGTCTCGATGACACCTCCTTCCATTCAGTCACACACTGCTGTACTTCTGGACTCTCTAACAAGGCCACATGTTCTCTTGCCCTTCCTCTATCAACACCTGACAATCTCCCATTTACACTTGCAAACATAGACTCACGCTTCCCTTTCATCTTCGTTTCACACAAAGCTAACACATCCAACTTTCTTCTCACAAACATTTTCCCAATTTCCTCCCTTTTAGCCCCAATTGTACTACATCCACACACATTCATAGACCCAGTCTTCAGGGTACGGGGATAACTCAATCCCCCATCCCTTTCTCTGGCCTGTCTCTTTTTAGGAACTAAAAAACAGAGGAGGGGGTCCCTAGTCCCCTCACTCCGCCCATTTTAGTCGCCTTTTATGACACGCAGGGAATACGGTGGCAGTTTTCTTCCTAACACAACCTGGCCACAGAGTAGCAGTACCACCCCATAGTGTGGCCAGATTGTGTCCCCTCCACCACAAGGGGGACATAAAGCATGAAATAAATGAAAAGGAACCAAAGAATGAGGAATTAGAAGTGACTGTACCACAGCCAGGGTACCAACAGCATGTCTGTGGCCGCCTTCTCTAAGGCTTTGGCAGTGGTGAAAATGCTCTTGAAGCACGTACAGTAATCCAGCGTTGTGCTGCACTTACAGTAATTGTTTGCACTGTGAGTTATAATTGTTTAACACTGCACACTGTTAATTGCACCATGCCAGTTTCAACCGGCAGTTTGCACTCCACAGTTAATCCTTTGCACTTTAAATTCTAATTTCTTAACACTGCACAACACTGTAAATTTCTGTGTGGTCTAGGGGCGAGGTATTGCAATGTATTCACTGTTTATTCACAAAAAACAAGCATGTGCACCATCCATTGCGATAAGCATCTACTTGTGATCGCAGTTAAACAGTAACTGGTGGTGAGGGAGGAGCAGGGCTGCCAGATCAGAGCTTGGCCACATTACCACACTTCTCAGTTTTCAATACCAAATTTAACTTTTCATTACCAAATTCTTAAAGCTAGCACTTATTCTTCACTAATTATATATACAAGTGGAAATAAATGTAATCACCCTCCTTATAATTGACAGCATATTGATTATTATCTCACTATGTAGGCTAGCAGATTAATCAGAGACAGCAGACAATTCACCATCTCCCTCCTGTGTATCCTCATACATGTGAAAAATCCATTTGGTAATGCATTATTCTGATTCATTACCAGACAAATTTTTCATTACCAAATTGGTCCACATTTGGTAATGAAAAATACCAAATGGCAACCCTGACAGGGGAGGGGGGAGGGGGGGAGGAAGGAAAGGGTGAAGGGGCCGTGGTGTAAACAGCTGTTCGGCGCTGCGCGGTAATTTCAAATTACAGGTGGGGAAAAATCTTGATTTTTTTAGGGATTTTTTTCTTTTTTTTGGCCATTTTTGGGTTCTGAAGGTCCAGGCCCACAATATCTGGTAAGTGGGCTGTCCAGAAAGTGGGCGTCCGGATAGTATAGGGATTACTTACACGTGTAACACACACACTCCCTCCATTTGAACATAACACTCACCAGAAAGGCCATGGTGGTGGGCTTAATGGACTTGATGCTGGAGAGTATTTGCCACAATTTCATTTTTTAACTTGTCATCATCTATCTATCTATCTGTTACCCGCTGCCCTAATCCCGCAAAGGGTGGCTGCTGACAAAATGCCTCCAAGTCGCTCTGTCACCCACCATTTGATTGCCCTCACCCCAACTCACTCACCCCTCCCTCATATACCTCTCAACTCCATCCCTCCATCTCATCCTCAGTCTCCCCCTCCCTCTCCCTCCCTCCACCTCACCTACATACACCCTCTTAGTCAGTCTTTCATTCTCTATTCTCTCCACGTCCAAACCACTTCAGTGTATTTCTCCTAATTTTCTCAGTCACATCCGCATCCACCACACAATGGTCTTTCACTTCTTCATTCGTCAACCTGTCCCTCCATATCACTCAACATGCTCCTTTCATGTAACTCATTTCCACTGCTCCCTTGACTTGTTCCCCTCTAGCTAGGTCCACACCTTGCTTCCATGTCAGGGTAGGGATGACAATACTATCATGCAGTGACTTCTTAACTTCCATACTCACTTCTCTATTTCTCATCACCGCTTTCAGTGAACCAACAACCTTCCTTCCCTGCTGTACCCTTTCAAGCACTTCATCCCCCAAACTTCCATCCATACTCATCACACTACCCAAGTACAGTCAAGTCACCTAAGGCGGCGCGGCTAATTGGTTCTGGACAACGCCCGTGCCATAGAAAACCATGCCATACAAATAACTAAAACCTATGGGAAATATGGAATTTGGTTCTGGATGTTTGCCCAAAGTCCCCTGTTCACTGCATTTTTCCCCATTTTTCACCACTTTACACACGCACACAATCAAGCAGTCAGTCAATGCATATATTACACATAACAATAGGCACAAAAAACAGGAGGGTAATCAGCCCTGTGTCCACTTGGGCAATACCATGCGCTGCAGATCGAGCGAAAAAAGCTCAGCCAAGTAGACACAGATCAGCTGACCGAGCAAAACATTAAAGATGGCGGAGGCTGCCTGGTCAAGCACTGATTTAAGAAGTTTATTTGATAAAGTATGTATGCTCAGGTGTCAACAGAACTCACATTTAAAACATTAATAATCATTCTTATATACGTGATGATGATGATGGGAGGCATTATACTTCGTCTTAGCGCAGAGATAGGTTCTTCGTCACTAATCCGTTCATAGGTGTTTTACGAACAAACCTGTAAACTAGTCACAATACCCAAAGAATCTTTAATGTTTCATTACTTTACACAATGAATTTGGTGAAGTTTAACCTCCTCATAAGAGAGAAAAAAGTCCACAGTTGGAGCACTTGTAGTATGGAGCTGAAGTGGTTGCCATCTTTGTTTACAAACAGGGGAGCATGCCACCAGGGGAATTGGCATGTGCGTTTCAAACCTTGCCCTGCCCTCGCATAAGTAGTTTATGCGTGTTGTTTGGTTTTGGGGGGTCTGGCACCTTGCCGTGTCATAGAAAACTGTGGCATAGAAGTCCGCTCCATAGACGACTTGACAGTACTTGAATGCACTCACTTGTCATCATACTTGCGTTTTTTCTCCCCCTTGTGGTAATCACGCTTGGTCTTCCCTTTACCGCAGGCTGTTCCAGATTGATTCCATTTTACACCATTTCCACTATCACCTGGTCCACCTCTGGCACCTCTTGATGTACAGGATGACATATTTCTGTCATTTACCAATCAAGGATGTGAGAGTGCAACACTCAACTTACGGCTGGTGTTGCCGTGGCGAGAATCCGAAACTTGTGGTGCTGGAGGGGATGATGGTGTATTGTTTAGTCACGAATGTGCAGTCATGGGAATATTTGATGCAGCAGTGAAAGTGCGTTTCGCCAATCTGGATGCAGCGAAACCTGGTGCCCTCCTGTACAAGCATATCTTCATTGTATCACCATTGCCCTCCACTTGGGATATGGAATTGGAGAGAACCATACAGACACATGTAAAAAACAGACAGTTCTTGGTGTATATTACTCATGTGTTCCAAAATATCAACATTTTCCATGCAGGTGCCTCTGTCTCCCGGGGAAAACTGGTATGTGATATTTGTAGTTGCAATGGAGTGTTAATAAGCAGTTGTTCTGTACTTTACTGTGGACTTAAGTATAAAAGAGCATCAAAGAAGGCTGCTTAATGAGGACTTAGTGCAATCTTGATTATGCTGAATGAAAATTATCAGGATGTTGGCTAAATAGTTGTTTTTGATCAGCATTAATTGTAAATTATGAAGCTTTTCATTATGATGATATTTACCAATGACAAATTTTATTATTTAGATAAGAGGGAGGCCATGTAGTGAAATAAGTTAGAAATACAGTATTGTTTATCAGCCTGTTCAGTATGATAGTCTTCATATATCACTCCTTCTGCTGCCAGATAATTTTACTTAGCTTACTTGTGTAAGTTGATATTATCAGGCTAATTTCAGAGTTTTTGCTTCAGATCGCAGCAGCATTCATGATCTCCGGAGGCTGCGTGTGAACCTGAATGACTTTGAGCAGAAGAAGGTGATAGGGAAAGGCAACTTTGGGGTGGTGCAGGTGGTGCGTGAGAAAGTCACCGGTAATGTGTATGCGCTCAAGACTCTCCGCAAGTCCGATACATTGTCGCAGCAACATGTAAGGCTCGGGTAGTACCGTTTGTTAATCTAGTGTTGAGAACCTCCCAGTTGGACAGTTGGAGTAATGGCCGTACATATGCTTCAGTCCCATTAGGTGCTGGAGGTTTATCAGTATGTATTGCCACCAAAAAGAGTGGGCTGGTTGTCTGTCCTTAAATATGCAGGACTGTGGTAGCCTGACATCAGGTCTCTAATTCTCAAAGATGGTAAAATGAGTTTGAGTGTTAACATTTACATACTGTACCAGATACTGCAGGATTTTATTACCTTGTTTATTGGAGGCTTAGATGATAGTGTGAATGGTTATGTGGCTTGTTTCACAGGGTGCACTGTTTGATAATGGCTCTTTGTTTCTGGATCTGACCTCACCCCATCCCTTAGGTTTGACATAAGGTTTAGATGATGAGAATGAGTTATCTTATGACAGGTCAGTTATTTCTGCTTGATTATTAATGGTAGGTGAGGATGGCTACCATCCATTTACTCGACGAAATGCTGTGTGACTACACAGAGTGCCATGCCAAATGGCTTCCTGTATTCCAGAAAACATTTTACTGTGATAAGTGTTTACCATATAGACACATGATGCCTGGTAGTCTGATGGGTCACAGTACTGCTCAGTGGGGCCTGTAAAGGTTTACATCTGAGGAATGGGTGAAGTTTGTTGTTTATATCCACATGGGCAAGTGAAGCTGGTCATCCTTGCCTTAAATGTTGGGACTTAGAAGCCTATCCCTGGACCCCTTAGCTCTTGATGGGGTAGATAAAGAAAAGGATTGGATAATAGATGTATGGATTAATGCAGTATTTCTCCTTAATTGATAATGTGGTTGGCACAAGGGGCACTTGAACTCTACATGGTGTATGTACCTGTGATACAGACTCATAGAAACAGTTGCCAATCTGTGATTGATGAGGCTGCTTAACCAAACAAACCGAAGTTAAGCAGCAATAACAGTAATTACTGTACTGTTACCCTTTAAATTCCATGTAATTAAAAATTAGAACACAAGATAAATTACTTGCCAGTCACAGACGGAATGTATTCATAGTATTGTATTCTCAGTGCCTGACTTCTTTGTATAGTTTGATAATGTTGTCAATATGCAGGTTGCCTTCTATGAGGAGGAACGTGATATCATGGCCAAAGCAACTTCCCCCTGGATCACTCAGCTGCAGTATGCCTTCCAGGTCAGTGAACAGGATGGGTTGATGGATGAATACTTATTTTATTCTTAATGCCGTCCACCAATATAATTCAACTTATAGGAGACCATGTTATGAAGGGATTAGAAATACCCTTTAATTCCTCCAGTGTGAAGACAGCTGTATGATGACCTTGATACTGCTGGTTGATTTAGTTAGCTTGAAAGAAACAGCCTCAGACTGAAGGGGTTGATTTAATGTATTAGTTCATTGGAGCATCCACCTTCAGTCATATAATTCAATATTGTAGTAGCTTGTGATGGATCGAGTATTTGCAGTTTATATTGTAAATCAAGTTATGGCATCTTGAAATACTGCACTTGATAGGATCAGTATGGATAACTAATTAGAATATAGCATCACATAAGTTTAAATGTATTCAGATAGTTAGGTCTGTAGTAGATTTAGGATCTTGGGGGCTTGATTGGCAAGTGAATGAGAGTCTGGCTTATATCACCGGACATGCCATTGATAGTTCTCCCTCTACTGTGTTTTCATTTTCCTTACCTTCTGGACCTTACCTTACCCCATCTCTAGGTGGAGAAACAATGCCAGGATGATGGTGATAAAAGTTAATGATGATGATAAGACTGAAATCAGGATGGGAAACTGAAATGGAGTGGGACCTGAAGAAGAGAGTGCTAAGAGAGGCTTGGAGGTGTATATGTCAGGGCTGCTGTGTATGAACTTAGGACTGGGCATTGATCAAAAAGTTGTTAGACTAGAGTGAAGGGTTCCTGTGCAAATTGAATGTTTTTCTACTCAGGATGACCAGCAGCTGTACCTAGTTATGGAGTTTCACCCGGGTGGTGACCTTTTATCCCTTCTTGACCGTTATGATGGCACTTTTTCTGAGGAGATGACCTGCTTCTACTTGGCAGAGATTATTATGGCAGTACATGCACTACACTCCATGGGTTATGTCCACAGGCAAGTCACTGTAATGGCTCTATTCTTGAAACTGAGGTTACAAATGTGTAGACAGTTGCCCAGTTGTTTTTGTGGGGTTCCTGGGAGTATATTTTGTGGTTATTCTGCATGTCACATCAGAGTTCATTCACAGACCAGGTAGAGAGAGCCCAGACCTCATCACATATTTCACAAATGATCATCAGAAGTTTGGGGATTTCTATTTTGCTGCATTTCAACTGTAATCTAAATATTGCATGTGCACATATGAAAATGTCAGAACACTGAAATCATATTAGGTTATGCGTATTACTTGAATCAATAACCCACTGATGAATGAGTTTTCCGTAGCTGAATTAAATGCGGTTGTAGGTAGAATGATGTATTAAAATTTTTAGATAGCAAAGAACAGGTAACTGAAAATAAATTAGTATGTGCTAGGGCTGTATTTTGCCTTTTGTACTATATTTTCATGACAAACTAACCCTTTACCTCTGAGGAGTTACTTATAGCCATACACCCAGAGTAGATAAATTGTGTTACTCTTTGAAGTTGATTTATCTTTTCTATGTAGATGCTATAGATGGATATTTCCTGTTATTGTCTACATGGAATTGTGACTGTGATTACAATGGCTGGGAATGATGATAAAGATTAATGTTGCTCACAAGAATTTTTCATTATTCTTTAGAGATATCAAGCCTGATAATATCCTGATTGATCGCTGTGGACATATCAAACTGGCTGATTTTGGTTCTGCGGCCAAGCTGACGATGAGTGGTGTAGTGCGGAGTAAGATGCCTGTGGGAACGCCAGACTATATTGCCCCAGAAGTACTCCAGGCCACCAATGAGCAAGCCAGCCATGTCTCATATGGGGTGTGTAGTGTATAGGTTTTGTTTAGGAATCATAATACGTATCTGATATCACAATCAGAAGTTGATTGAGCATCCTATGCTGGTATTGTGTTGTGCCATTCATATTTCTCTTTCTTCCTCAGACATCTGAGAGTATTCTTCTTCCTCTTCTTCATACTCCTCTGGTATGTGCTTTACAGTAGAATCTCAGATTTAGACACCATTTGGTACTGTAATCTAAAAATCTTGCCAAAGTTAGTTTTTCCAAACTTAACTCATTCCATGCCAGACCCTTTGCCAGCCATTTACCCCCCTGTGCCAAGGGTTTGGGAAGCTGAGTGGCCCCCTGTACCAGCGATTTTTTTTTTTTTTTTCCCTGAATGGACCTGGAATGTACACTTTTTTTTTTTTTTTTTTTTCTGAATGGACCTGGAGTATATAAAAATAAGCCTAGTGATAGTAAAACTGCTCACCTGGGCTGTTTGCAGGCTGAAAACAGGTGTTCCTTGTCATGCAACTTCCAGCGAACTTTGGCGCATCTTTCCCATAGGGTAGTCTTCATCAGTCCCGGCATGGCCCAATTGCGTCAGATGACTACATTTAAGAACTGTCATCTACTGATGTGGATTGATAGTCCATTTTGGTGTGGACTGGGTGGATACATGGACTAAATGGTGTTTTGCAAGTGCAGCCTGGTTGATGTAATTTAGCCACAGTCGGAACTATTACGATGTGAAGTTGGGGTTTCGTGCTAGTTCGATGTACAGTACTTTCACATTCAGGTATTTCGTATATTATCTTCCTTTAAGGCACCATAAACATTCGATAAGGAACTACAGTATATGCACTATTGTTGTACGCTGTCACATCTCTTAAGCTAAATCACTCATTACTTATGCTATAAACCTTACATTATTCTTTGACATCATGACCCACTTGTAGTTACTTACACTTACCTATATTATGTGAGTGTGTTTAAGTACATGAGTAGTGTGATGAGTAATGATGGAAGTTTAGAAGATGAAGTGCTTGAAAGGGTACAACAAGGAAGAAAAGTTGCTGGTTCTTTGAGAGCATTGATAAGAAACAGGGCAGTGAGTATGGAAGTAAAAAAGTCACTGCATGACAGTATTGTGATACCAACTCTAATGTATGGAAGTGAAGCTTGGACCTTGTTTGAAGGACATAAGTCAGGAGTGAGAGCAGTGGAAATGAGTTATTTGAGAGGAGCATGTGGAGTCACATGGAGAGACAGACTGACAAAAGTGGAAGTGAAGGAGCATTGTGGATTGGTTGTGGATGTGATAGAAAGCATTAGGAGAAATACATTGGGGTGGTTTGGCCTTATGGAGAGCAAGAGAATGATGAGGAAAGTGTATGTGAATGAGGTGGAGGGGGGAGAGGGAGGGGAAGACCATGGATGATTTGGAGGGATGGAGTGGAGAGGTGTATAAGAGAGGGGAGTGTGAGCTGGGAGCAGGATGGTGAAATGGCGGGGGACAGGGCAACATGAAGGTAACTTGTTTGTGGCCACCCCTTATGGGATTAAGGTGTCTGGCAATAGATAGATAGGTAGATGTTCATTGTATACATTATTTACACCATCACACATACACTTTTTCAGTACTCATCTGTTGTGTGGTAGTCTGTGAAGCACCGAGGAAAGCATAGCCCAACATCATACTTCACACACACATATTTTGTGTCTTTTTTCTTATTCTGTGGACACTTTGTTGTGGTTGCACACACCTTACATCACGGCTGACGGTGTCTCCTTGTTTCTTTATTACAGTAATCCCTCCATTATCCGATGTAATAGAGCCAAAGGCATGTCTGGAAAGTGGGCCCCTGCCTGCTGGACTGGTACTTGGACCCTAACCCAGCTTAACTTTGAAAGCCACCTAAATAACTCCCTAACGGACATGCATAGCACCTATTTAAACCTATTTAAGACACTATTCACACCAATAATGGACATAAAGCATGAAATAAATGAAAAGGAACCAGAGAATAAGGAATTCAAAGTGGTTATGGAAAATATTAAGCAGTGTACAGGGCACTTACTGCACGTCTGTGGCTGCCTCCTCTAAGGCTATGGGAGTGGTGAAAATGCTCTTGAGGCACGTACAGTAATCCAGTGTTGTGCTACACTTAATTCTTTGCAGTGTTAGTTTAATTGTTTAACACTGCACTTTCTGTTCTTAATTGTGCCATGCCAGTTTCAACTGCCACTTTGCACTCTAAATTTTAATTTCTTAACACTGCACAACACTGTTAATTCCCATATAGTCTAGTGACAAGGTATTGCAGTTTATTCGATATTTCTTCACAAAAACGAGCATGTGCAGCATCCATTGCGATGAACATCTACCTTCTGCAGTGGTTAGGCAGTGACTGGGGAGCAGGGGAGGAAGGAAGGGGTGAAGGGGTGCATAAACAACAGCTGTTCGGTGCCACGCGGCAATTTAAAATTACAGGTGGGAAAAAATTCAGATTTGGAGAGGAATTATTATTATTATTATTATTATTATTATTATTATTTTTTTATTTTTTATTTTTTTTAAATATAAATCCAGGCCCACGATGTGTGGTAAGTAGGGAGTCTGGAAAGTGGGTCCGGATAGTACAGGGATTACTTGACAACTGTACGGAAATTCCTTTCATGAAGATGAGTGAATGCAGGCTCTGTAGACATGCGAGGTACTGCAACGTCTGGTCTTTCTACTACACGGTCATCCAGTATCTCATAGACAACCTCTGTTGCAAAAGATTGCAGGTCCTCTTTTGTCCCTGTGATGTGTTGGTAGAGTGTGTGGGAGTTGAAGACAAGATCAAGATGATGGAAAATTAGCTTTTTATACCACTTCATTGACTGCTTCCTGCACTCATTAGTGGAGATCATAGCATCTGATTGATCAGTCTGACACATGTTGAGACTGTAATCCTCCACAGGCTCAGGTTTCCATATTTTTCTCTGTCATTTATCACAGAAGTCTGTGCTTTTACTAAGGTGGATGACTGGCTTGCTCACTGTTGACAGCAGGAACACCTCCTGCCTCTCATGCCAGGTTGTGAGAAGAATGTTATTAGTCTTGTAAAACCGGACCTCCTTTTTTTCAAGCTGCCTGATGTGTAAATTATGCCTTCTCATTTTCTTTACTGTTCCAGTCAGTCTGATTTTATACTTTACCAGTAGGTAGGCAAGCATGGGAAAGGTGTACCAGTTGTCTGTGCCCACAACTCAGGTACTTACCCAGCATGGTGAGGACAAGAGCTCCAGAAACACTAAGGGTTCGTTCAGGTATGATTTCAGTGTGCTTGCCAATATACAAAATGATGTCTTGGATGTACCCTGTCCTGCAGTCACACATCACAAACATCTTGAACTGAAAACGGTGTTGTTTTGTTCTGATGTATTGTCTGAAGCTGATTTTTCCTCATTGTTGAGAAAATTCTCGTCGGTGACCAGGTTCTTGTAAGGACTAAAGGAGGTGGAGACGCTGCGCCTGATGCTATCAAACACCAAACAGATGCACCTCATCCTATCCTCCATTGGTGCCCTGGCAGGCACTAAAAGATCTGGATAATGCAGGTTGCTCAGTATTGCCTGGAACCTGTTCCGTGCCATGACTTTCCCAAATATTGGGGTGAACAACTGGGAACTGTGGACCAATACTTCCATGTGTCAGTCTTTCTGATAATCCCCATTAACACCACCAGCATCAGAAACACATTAATTTCACGAATGGGACGGGGAACCAAGTAAAAATACACGAGTGTTTGGTAGCAACCTTACCCATGACAAGGAACCCTAGGTAAGCATTAGTAAGTTTCACAATAGCTGTGACAAGACTCACTGGCATGAAGTTATAAAAAAACTCCTTCCTCTGTGAAGTGCTCATCAGTGAAGGCATTATTGCTGCCACTAAATTGATAGAGTTTGGGAGTGAAAGAACTCCCATCCTTCTAGTCCCACGTCTCATACTCATTGTCATCATCAGGCGATGCAGGGCCTTGGGCCAATGAAACAGGGATGCCGCTAGGAATTACATGTGTGCTGGGGGCAGGTGTAGCAGAGAGCGATGTGGCAACCTGTGCTTCTGCGGCGCTGGGAGCGGGTTGCGTGTGGTGAATGAGTGGTGTCTGGGCAGCGGTGGAATCTTGGGTTGAGTATGGTGAGGTGCGGGATAGGAGCAGGTTTGCCACACCAACCTTTGACCTGCTGCCCGCCATGCATCGGACCCTTCCCTTTACCAGTATGTTAGGGGGCTGGGGGAGAGGGGGGGGGAGTGGGCAGCTGTGGAGGGAGGGAAGGAGGGAGGGGAGGTTGTGGGTGAGGGGGGACTGGGGTTGGCTGGCCATGCCCCGAGGGTCCAGTGAGAGTGAGGTCACTGCCACCACTTACACTCTCACTGGCCCTAAACCTCTTGCCTTTGTCTGGCCTTACCAACCAATCTCTGTTTTCTTGCCTCCCGCTTCTTCCTCCTCTTCCTCATCACTACTTTCATACAGGCGACGGCGAGCACCTGATGATTGATGAACACTAGCCGGATGCATTGCACCCCACATTGAAAAATAACCATGGGTTGGTTTCCTTGGTGGGGGAACACTTGAATCATCACTACTAGAGGAACATTCCTGAGATGCCGTATAATCCTGGTCAGGATCACTATCATCAAACTCTGAGGCATCACATTCAGTTAGTTCATCAGTATCTATTGCATCCATCTTTTCCTGGAACTCAGGAGTACGCACTCTATCCTTGAGAGAGTGGCGTGGCATAGTGGCACTCCTGAATTCACTCAGAGACTGATGCATCAAACAGGCGGGACAACCCCCCTCCTCCCACCACCTATCCCCCTCCTGCTCATAGGTAGGGTGGAGGAAGGTGTCTGCTCTTATTTTCTGTCAAGCAGTTAGGTTGGACTGCATAAATTTCTCGTAAATGTTCCCCAAACAGTCCATACCACATATGGACCTGGCATATCTGTCAATGTTTGGTTGTCTTTACCAGGTATGGACCTGGCATGGCTGTCAGTGTTAGGTTGTTCATACCAGGGACGGACTTGGCACTGAACAGGTTAAGTGGGCTTCTTACTGTATTATTTATAAAGGCTGTAATGTGCTTCCATGTGTTGGCCTTGGTCACTTAATGCAGCTCTTCATGCTGCTTTATCTCTGGTAGCCTTCTCATTCAGTCTCTTATTCCTGATGTCATTCTCTATGGCCTTGTCTCAGGTCTTTTTTGGTCTGCCTTTCCGAGCTGTACCCCTGATGCTCACATTTCTCCACATCCATTTGTCATTCTCCATTTTCTCTGCATGCCTAAACCATCTCAGTCTACCCCTCCTTATCACAACATCAGTGAGGAACTTTGGAAATTGTCTGCCACCAGATGTCTCTCACTGTTAACAGCTTCTCTGTCCTTAGCACGTGTTCAGTTACCCGTGATTTTTCTCAGTTGGGGTGAGAAACTGTAGAAAATTATCATCATACACTATTGAAGTATTGAAAAAGATTCATGACAAAAATATAACAGAGGAGAGTATATTTCTCTCGTTCTATTTATCCAAAAACGAAGGCCAGATTTTGAAAACCCTTGCACTTATATATTTATTTTCATTGTTTTTAATGAAGTTGATACAAAGCTGAGTTAAATCATGCCTCCTGAAATGTTCAATTTATACTTTAGTTTTAGCCAAGCACTTGTTTTGTTTGTGTCAGTTGCCCTGTCCCCCGCCATTTCACTGAGTTGGGAGTAGGGCAGTGAAATGGCGGGGGACAGGGCGACTTGGAGGTGATTTGTTTGTGGCCACCCCAAACGGGATTGAGGCGTCTGGCAATAGATAGATAGATTGATGTATTAAATTATTCTGCATCAGCCATCCGAGCTCAGAGATAGTCCCAGTTCCAAGATTTGACTATTACCCCCCTAGGAAAACGTGCTATCACCATTTTCAAATAAGTCATATCAAATCTTGGAACAGGGATTGTCTCTGAGCTCGGATGGCTGATGTAGAATACCGTACTTTAATATGTCGTCTTTAAATTTCTGCCAAAAGAGAGACTGACACAAACAAAACAAATGCTTGGCTAAAACTACAGTATAAATTGAAGATTTCAGGAGACATGAATTAACTCAGCTTTGTAGCAGCTTCATTAAAAATTACAGAAAAAAATATACAAGTGCCAGGTTTTGAAAATTCAGGCTTCGTTTTCGAGGAAATAAAACAACGAGAGCAATGTATCTCCTCTGTTATATTACTGTTATGAAGCTTTTTCAATACTTCAATAGTGTATGATGATATTTTGCCACACAGGTCCTCGCATCAACAGAGAGAAATCACAATAATTTAACACGTACTTGGGGCGGACAAGCTGTTAATGGTGGTGACCTCTAGCGGTAGGCAGCTTGACAAGTCCCCCATACACCTCATTCCCATCCTTCCTCTCAACTCTTCAGTTGTAAACCTAGCCCTCCCAGGCCACGCAGTCAAGGACACACTACACATTACATCTGATCATTTTCATTTCTGTACGTTTGAGCCTAGGATATCCTCATCCTTTACTGCCCAGGTCTCGTTACCATACAGCATTACACTCCAAACACATGCCACATACAACGATCTCTTTCAGTGTCAAGAAAGGCAACAGCTCCCTGAACTTCTTCCAACCACTCCTTACCCTAGCCGCAGAGGCAGCTCCAGCCCCACCTCCAGTACCTAACATGTCCTCCAAATAACAAAACTCCTACGCACACTCAAGTGACGTCATGCCTGACAGTCTTTGCATGCTCTTCCTGACGTGTCGCACACACACCATTAGCATAATCTTGCAGTCTGCCTCTGACACCACTAAACATCTTATGCATCCACTTATCACAAATACTGTACTGCACAAGTTGGAACTACTTCTCACACCCTTGTGGTAAATTGGTCACAATTGATAGTATCATACTACCACCAGCTCTTGGTACTGTAATTTTTGTTTTATCCACATTTACTCCCAAACCCTTGTGTCCTATTCCGTCTTTCCGCTTCCTAAAGCTTTCCTCATCCACCTCGCTCATTCTTTGCCGTCAGTATCAAGTCATCAGCATACAACATCTATGGGGGTCCATTTCTGAAGTCATGTGAGAGAGCTTCAGGCACCATGACAAACAATCAGGGGCTCAAGGCCGAGGCCTGATGCACACCAATATTCATGGAAAACTCGTCACAGAAATCTCGATTCACTCGTGCCTGGGTGCAAGTACAGTAAGACCTCATTATAACGGACTAATTGGGGCCCAAGCCATTCCGAAAAATGCGAAATTCTGATAAGAGCGACATCCAGATTTCCCCTTGCTAATCCAGACTTTTTCCGACATATCAGACATTAGTCCAGATCGCATGAACGGTTTTTAAACTGTTTTGACTAACTTTGCTGTACTGTACTGTGTTATAACTTCACTACATTAATCAAATGGTAAAATATATATATATATATATATATATATATATATATATATATATATATATGTAATAATACTGTACTGTAAACTGATAAACATGTCTTTTATTTACCTTATTGAGGTGAACATAGCTGAAGTGGTCAGGCAGTCCGGACTGCTTCTGGCTTTATTGGACTTTTTCCGATATATACTGTAGGAATTTAGTCTGGTAGCTCCTCAAGTCCGATAAAAGCGAATTCCGGTCTATTTGAGTCCGTTATATCGAGGTTTTACTGTACTCACATACATAGCTGTAACCTCTCTAACCAACCACTCCTTAATCCCAGGCTCCCATTGCCCACTTCACCACCTCTAGGGACTTTGTCAGAGGCCTTCTACCCACTAATGTTTAATAATATTCAGCTTAATCCTGCATCATCCTTTGAACATGCTTGGGGTTTCATTTACTCGGGACTTATCTTGGAAAGATCAGATTACATCTCTTGTAGAATCTGCTTCCAAGAGATTAGGTGTGCTAAGTTGACTCCATTCCTTCTTTACCCCTGCACAATTGTTGACTATACAGGGGTTTTATCCACCCCTGTGTGGAGTACAACTCTCATCTGTGGGGAGGCTCCCCCCATACAGCTCTTCTCAATAGGGAGGAGTCAAAGGCTTTTCGTCTCATTAACTCTCCTCCTCTTACTGACTCCCTTCAACCTCTGTCTCTTCGTCGCACTGTTGCATCTTTATCTCTTTTCTATCGCTACTTCAATGGTCACTGCTCCTCTGAACTGTCTGCATGCATTCCTCCACCTCTATGACGGGCACGTAGCACCCGTCTAGCAGCAAACTCTCATCCCTTTTCTGTCCAACTCTCTAATGCAAGAGTTGACCGTTACTCCCAGTCTTTCATTTATGCAACAGGTCAACTGTGGAACTGTCTCCCTCTGTCTGTATTTCCTGCTTCCTATGATCTCCAGTCTTTCAAACGTTGTGTGTCCAGGCATCTCGAAATGATCGGATCTTGAAGTTGGCCCTCTCTTGTATTTTGTTTTTCTCTTGGAAGGAACAATAATTGCGGGCTCGTGGCCTTTGGTTCCTTCTTCCTCGCATTAAAAAAAAAAAAAAAAAAAAATGAAGAGTAACAAAATACAGCTTCTTTTTCCTTCCTACTGTACATATTTTTCCTGAAGCTGTCAGACAGTGAATATGGCATCAGTGGTGCCTTTGCCTGGCATATACCCAATCTACATTATTTCACTTTGTGTATAAAGGCTCCTACATGTTTGTATGCATTGGCCTTGGTCACCTAATGGCAACTGTCCATGCCGCACAGTCACTGGCAGCCTCCCTCTTCAGTCCCCTATCCCTGAGGTCACACTATATGTCCTCATCCCAGTTTTTTTTTCAATCTGCCTCCTGCATCCCTACCCCCCACATTCACACTTCTCACTTTCTACACCTAATTGTCATGCCCCATCTTTTCCATATGCCCAAACCATCACAATCTACCTCTCCTCATTACATCATCAGTACAATCCTTTCCCATCCTTCCTTTTAACTCATCCCCCACAAACCTCCCCCCTGAGGCCTCATACTCAAGGACGCACAGCACATCCACCTAATCATTGTCATCGCTGTACATTGAGCCTGTGAATATCCTCTTCCTTTACTGCCCAGGTTTCACTACCATACAGCATTACACTCCTAACACATGCTGCATACAAAGATGCCTTAGCACAGGGGAAGAGCCTTCTGTGTCAGGAGAGGCAACAGTTCCATGAACTTTTTCCAACCACTCCTCACTCTACCCACAGAGCTAGCTCCAGCCCTACCTCCAGCACATAACATGTCTCCCAAGTAACAAAACCCTTCCACACGCTAAAAAGGCTCACCAGGAAGATCAATCCTATCACGCCTGACAGTCGTCACATGCTCTCCCCGACACACTGCACACATGAAATCAGCATTATTTTGCAGTCTACCTCTAATACCATTAGATCTCTTATGCACTCACTTGTCACAAACACTGCAGAAGATAGAATTACATCCCACACCCTTGTGGCAAACCACACATGGCCACTCTCCCTCTTCTTTGACAGTATGACCAAAGATACCATCGCCTTTATTTTACCTGCATTTATTCTCAAGCCCTTGTGCCCCATACCATTTCTCCACTTCTTGAATCTCCTCCGCCTCCCTCTCACTCTCTGTGATCAACACCAAATCATCGGCATACAACGTATCTCGTGGGAGTTCATTTCTGAAGTACAGTAAAAGTCCTGTAATCTGAATTTTAAGGAACCGAGGGTCTCTCGGACTATTGGATATTTTAGACTATTGGGAGGGACCTGTAGAAACATTAGAAATGTGTACATGATCATTAAATGAACACTTAAAATTATATGGAATATTGTTTTACTCACCAGAAATACAAAGAAGAGTAGATGAATAGTTGCAGGCAGGTACACCCAAGTCCAAGGGCAAGTCCAAGCCAGGTACAGCCTTAGGTAAAGCCCAGAAATATTGGAAAAATCTTAGAAAAAAAAAGAAGAAAAATTTCGCTTTGTCATATTCGGAGTACCCTACAGGTCTCGCTTGTTGTACGATGTTTCATTTTATGATATTTCGCATTTACGATCGTTCATTTTTAGCACCAATCGTTCGTTTTACGATTGAGATCCCCCGCATATGCGATGGGTGATGTGGAGAAATCCCCTGCTCACAGGCAGATCACCTGAGAGTTAAGTGGCATACTCACCCCGCGCGCACAGTTTCCCGTGCTTCCGCCAACCAAGCATCACTGGTTCTGAGACAATTCGCCGTCAAGCCAATTTGGCATCAGGCAATTCACCGTCAAAACATGGACAATTCCCCGTCATTCTATAAATATACTTATTAATTAATCAGTACTTTAATAACTATATTTCAGGGGGATCCATCAAAGTCTATGGTCAGTAGCGTAGGCTTTGGATATTATATATTAGCTGCACCTTTAGTCAATAATTAACTTGTTTCTTCCTCAATCTAGATGCCTTTTAATTTTATTCTGGTGTCACCCATAGCTGTCTTCTTTAATGACGGCGAATTATCTTGTTATTTTTGTGATGGTGAATTGACTTGACGACGAATTGTCCCAAAACTGCATCACTGCCCAGTCTCATCCGCGTGCTCGTTCAGCTTACAAACTCCGTGCATCTGTGTTCGTCAGTGCCCAGGATATTACTATTATTCCTGTTCTTCATACTGTACCGTATTTCATGTTGTTTATGGTATTTCATGTCTTTCTGTCTATCTATCTATTGCCAGACGCCTCAATCCCGTTTGGGGTGGCCACAAACAAATCACCTCCACGTCGTCCTGTCCCCCGCCATTTCACTGCCCTGCTCTCAACTCACACCCCCCACTCTCATATACCTCTCCACCCCATCCCTCCATCTCATCCTCGGCCTCCCCTTCCCTCTTTCCCCCTCCACCTCACTCACATACACTCTCTTCGTCAGTCTTTCACCCTCCATCCTCTCCACATGTCTTAATATCTGCAAATTTACATTTATATTCGATTCAGATGCACTGCAGCACATAAAGCATCGTTACTATTGCATATTAGATCACTTGTATGGGTGTTGGGTTTCTTATATACGAGTCCAGGAACACATCCCTATTTTCCCCATTAAACCTTAACTTCGCTGTACGATATTTTGGTATACGATTGCATTTCTAGGAACGCATACCGATCGTAAAGCGAGGGAGTTCTGTATTGGGATTTTCGGATTATTGGTGGCCGAATTAGATGACTCTTCCTGTAACATTAAAGACTGACCCCTGATGCACACTAACATTCGCGGAAAACTGATCACTCAAATATTTATTCACTCTCACCTGGATCCGAGCACCACATGTATAGCCATAACCACTCCAACCAGCCACTCCTTGATCCCAAGCTTTCTCATTGCCCACCTCACCACCTCCCTAGGGACTTTGTCAAAGACCTTCTCCAAATCAACAGAAACAATGTGTAGATCCCTTTCCTTTCCTATATGTTATTCCTGAAGCTATTGAATAACAAATACTGTAGCACTAGTGGTCCCTTTACCTGGCATAAACTCAAACTCTTGAGAGCTCTGTACTGTTAACCATTAACACTTCTGTCAGCAGCTTCCTGTTGATCCACCTCTACTCATCTTGCTATAGAAGGCATCCCGTACTGCTTGGTTTTTCATCATCATCATCATCATCATTATCTGGACCTCCTTTCCCACTCAGGATGAGGTTAGATTGGCTTGGTTTTTCAACTTTCATATTTTCCTTTTGGGTGCATAGACCCTCTTCTTCACCACCTACTCCATGTCTTTCATTATCTGGTCCAAAAGTTTTATGCCTGTATAATTTCATCTTTCTAAGGCATCACCCTTCCCTTTATGGAGACAATAAGTTGGTGCTAAGAGTGATTGGCTAAAACACAAACAAGTAGTCATTTTTTCTATTGAATTTTCTTGTCATACTCCTTCCTTTGAACATGAAAACAACCCAAATAGAATTATACCTGTACTTTATAAAGGAAACAGTTAACAGAAGAGCAAAGTAAGCAATACTTTACCCCCCCCCCAGTCAGAAATGTGTGTCAAAGCTTGTGACCCCCCCACCCCACAATAATGGAAGAACCAAGACAATGGTGGATGTGTGAATTGGTTTGGAAACAAAGGTGCATTTGCCATCCAATCTGACGGATTAGATTCATAGCTGTCTTTAGTGAAAGCAAGCAGCAACATTCTTGTTGGTCAAAGTGATATCAATCTAGCCGAAGAAGTCCTAACTGAAACCGAGACCATCTTCCTATCTTCCCAAAGTGGGATCCGGAGCAGTCTTGGTGCAGCTGGTTCTTGCTTGGAGAGACTGAAAAATGGCCAGGAGGGGCAAGTGAGTGATCAAAGTCATGAAATTAGCACTGTGTACATCATTTCATGAGGAAGAAAGGTGGCTGGTTCCTTGAAAGCAGTGATAAGGAACATGGAAATGAGCATGGAAGTGAAAAGTTACTACATGAGAGTATTGTGATACCAACTGTAACATATGAAAGTGAAGCTTGAACCTTGTTGAAGGAACAGAAGTCAAGAGTGAGAGCAGTGGAAATGAGTTATTTGAGAGGAGCCTATGGAGTCACATGGAGAGACAGACTGACAAATGAGGATGTGAAGGAGTATTGTGGTGTGGATGTGGATGCGATAGGAAGCGTTAGGAGAAACACACTGAGGTGGTTTGGCCATGTGGAGAGGATGGAGAGTGAGAGACTGATGAGTAGAGTGTATGTGAGTGAGGTGGAGGTGGGGGGAGAGGGAAGGGGAGGCCTAGAATGAGATGGAGGGATGGAGTGGAGAGGTATATGAGAGAGGGGGGGTGTAAGCTGGGAGCAGGGCAGTGAAATGGCATGGGACTGGGCGACATGGGGGCGATTTTGTTTGTGGCCATCCCTTACGGGATTAAGGCATCTGGCAGTAGATAGATAGATCAATCTTTTTGGGGGTGACCCTTGTTTCTGTTTTGATTGGCGGCTGTCGTTTTTAAAATGTAGCCAGAATGCGTTTGTGGACAGAAACCAAGCGTCCCTAGATGTGTTTTGAATCCCAGACTCCAGCTTGGATGATAAAAATACGCCTCAGTGGGTAGTAGATTGCACAGTGAGCATTTCAAAATAGTTGTCAACAAAAACACACCACCTTGTGACCAGCCATGGCCTGTTTTGACTTGTTGAAAATTGCGTGTTTGTGGTAAAAATTGTGAGTTGGTAGATATTTGATGTGCTGTCAAAAATCAAGCTGTCAGAATTTAATTACAATAGGCTAAATCAGCAGTTCTGTTGTATATTGCTGTCACATAAAAATATTTGTGTGACCTTTTCCATTGCCACAGCTCCCAGGTAAATGTTGGCAAACTTTTGATCATGATACAGTGACTTAACTGAAATAATTATCTTCTTGAGTTTGTTAGAAGATAATTAACAAATGGTGAAACAATATTCAAGCCTGAATGATGGATGAATGATTTTGAGGGCTTTTTCACTGGACACGTTGTTAATAATTTTTCATACTTTTTATTTCGTTGCTTGTGGATCCTACTTCACCTCATCCATAGGTGGGCAAAAAGGTCTGGATGATGATGATGATGCAACAACACAATCTTGTCTCAATAAATGCTTGCTTTGAATGAGTCAACTTTTATGCAATCATCATCATCATCATCATCATCTGGACCTCCTTTCCCACCCTAGGGCAGGGTGAGGAGTTGCAGTGTCCAGACAGTCGAAATTTGTCCAGTCCAATGGACCATGCTTCCATTCACTCACCATTCAAGCTCCTGGAATCCTGGCTGTATCTGATATGTCAAAAACATTCACCACATTCTGTAGCTTCACACAAATGTATCCAATAGAGTCAGTCCGGACACTGTCACGTTAAAAAGGGGTGCCAAATCCCTGATCACGTGCTTCTCCTCACAACATTCATCTAGCCAGCTCGATCTCTTGTCAGTCCTCTAGCCTCACCGACTTCCAGACCTCTCCTCCTCAGATACTCATCCACCATATCCCTCCACCTTCTCCTTAGACTACCTCACCTCCTCGCTCCTTCAAATTCACTTAGATATACCTTTTTCACCACTCCATTGTTACCCGTTCTCTTCACATGACTATACCATCTCAGTACATTCTCATCGATTCTTGTGTCCACAGACTTCCTCACTCCACATCTTTTATGAATCACATTATTTTGTATCCTATCCACTCTCTGTACACCACATACATTCCTCTGTACACCACATACATTCCTCAGCAGTCCTATCTCGACTGCTGTCACTCTTGATTTTTCATTTTCATGCCACACCATAGTTTCACATTCATGTGTTAAAAGTTGGCACCAACACACCATGTAAGCCTCGTGCAGCTGCAACACTCATGCCTCTATTTCTTATCAAGGCCTTTAAAGAACCAGCTACTTTCCTTCCTTGTGTCACTCTGCTTTCCACTTCTTTTGCACATTTTTCTCTCTTTCCTGTCACTGTACCCAAGTATTTGAACTCTCTCACCAACTCCAGTCTCTCTCCATTCACTGTAACATCACGCTGGGAGTCACCCTGTCTCTCAGTAACCATCATTTTACTCTTTTCTGCATTTACTCTCAAGGCATGACACGTACAGACATCAGCAAAACTCTGCACTAGTCTTCCAATTTCTTTTTCGGTATTTGCCAGTAGTACTGCATCATCAGCGTACAACAAATTTGAGATATTCCATCCATCACCATTTATTACACACGCCATCCCTTTCTCCGTTACTCGCAATTTTACTTCTCTTATCGCTCCATCCATATATATACAGTATTGAACAACCATGGGGATGTCACACAACCTTGTCACATGCCCACATTGATTGTGAACCATTCATTTAGATGCCCGTTTGCCCTTGCACATGTCTCACTACCACCATAAAAACTCGTGACGGCACCTAGCAACTTACCATCTACACTGTCTGTGCACAATAATTTCACCAAACCTTTTGAAGTACTGTGCTGTACTTATTTTGCTTACTGTACAGTAAATAATGCTTTTTGCTATACATTAACCAGTAACATTCTTGTGTTTGTAGCTGCTGTATCATGAACCATGGTAGTGGTTCATAATAGGGATCGCCTAGGAATTTGCTGAAAACCCGAATAGAACAGTCACCTAAAAACATTATTAGAAAGCAAATTTACTCTTGAAACTACATCAAAAGAGTTACTTTTCAGTAGTTTAGGTCAGCCAAGCATTGATAATGTGGAATAGAAATGTTATAAGAAAGTTTGGTACATTAAAAATTTGCCAGCTTGTTCATATTATTATTATTCGTATTATTGTTTCACAGGTCTGCAAGACAATCTGTTTGGTATTTTGGGATTAAAACATGCCAGTCATACTTAATGGGTCACTGTTTGTGTCCACGACCTGTTTTTAAACACCTAATCAGAAGATGATCATCCACCTTCTGGATACATAGAGATTCCTTTGCGCCATTGCAAGCATGTGAGAAGCAAATCAAGTACGGAATTTGCTGTCAAGTATCCATAGTGCATCATTAGCGGTGTCACTATATTAAATTTTGTATTGTACTGTGTTGTTACTAAGTGGAAAACTCTAGCTAGTAGATTACTTTTGCAGGCAATGAAGCTCCATTGTGGGAAAGGCGTAATTAACACTCACCGGTGCGATTTTACACAATTACATTAGGGCGTGGAAGAAGTTGAGAGGCAGAAAAGAGAGTTACCCGGTATATGTAGAGAGGAAGAGAGAGGTGAAAAGATTAAGAAAGAGTAAGAAGAGAGTGGATGAGGAATTTGGAAGGAATTTTAGTGCTAAGTGGAGGGAATGTAAGAAAATGTTCTGGAAGGAGGTAAAGAGAGTTAGACAGGGAGGCAAAGAAGTTAGTTGGGGAGTGAAAGATAAAAATGGTAGATTACTAGTGGAGAAAGGAGAACGAGTGAGCAGATGGAGAGAACACTTCAAGGAATTATTGAACATAGACATGAAAATAATGCGATTGTAAGTGGCTGGGGAATGGCTGGCAGACGGAGAGATGCGAGAAGAGATGAAGAAATCAGTAGGATGGAAGTTGTGGAAGCAATGAAGAAAGTTAAAATGGGGAAAGCCCCTGGAATTGATGGAGTGTGTGGTGAAATGCTGAAGCATGGGGGAAAGATAGTGGTGGAGTGGATGTGGAGGATGTGCAGATTCTCCTGGGAGGAAGGTAGAGCCCGTAGGATTGGAAGTCATGTATAATTATTCCCCTGTACAAAGGAAAAGGGGAAAAAGAAGTGTGTGGTACTAATAGGGGCACTTGTCTTCTTGGTATAATAGGAAAAGTATATGGTAGGATACTTATTGACAGAGTTATTGGAATAACAGAGGAAGTAGTTGGAGAAAAACGAGTAAGTTTTAGGAGAGGAAGAGGTTGTGTTCATAGATCTTTAGTAGAAAAGTTTCTAGGGAAGGGAAAGATGTTGTATGCGGCCTTCATGGATATAAAGAAAGCATATGATAGGGTGGAAAGACAAGGATTTCGGAAAGTATTAAGAATATATGGAGTAGATGGGGAGTTGTTGAATGCCATGTAGAGTATGTATGAGGGTGCTAAGGCTGCAGTGTGTGTGTGGATAGTGAACAGAGTGAATTTTTCTGTTTGAAGGTTGGATTGAAATAAGGCTGTCATGTCACCATGGTTGTTCAGTCTGTATATGGATGGGGTTATAAAAGAGATACAAGGTAGGGCAGTGGATGTGGGAGTGGCCCTAGTGAGAGAGGACAGTACTGTATTTGGAAACTCCCTGTACTGTTATCTGTAGATGATACTGTGTTGTTAAATGAAAATGAAGTGGAGCTGCAAGGACTGGTAGATGAGTTTGGGACAGTGTGTAAGAAATTAAATCTTAAGGTGAATGTAGGGAAGAGTAAAGTTATGGTCTGTGAAAGAAGTGAAGTCAGTGATTGTATAGTGAGGTTGGATGAGGAGGAAATGGAAAATGTAAGTACATTTAAGTACCTGGGTAGTGTGATGAGTAAGGATGGAAGTTTGGAGGGTGAAGACCTTGAAAGAGTAGAACAAGGAAGCAAGGTTGCTGGTTCCTTGAAAGCAGTGATAAGAAACAGGGAAGTGAGCATGGAAGTGAAAAAGATACTACATGATAGTATTGTGATACCAGCTAATGTATGGAAGTGAAGCTTAGACCTTGTTGGAGGGACAGAAGTCAAGAGTGAGAGCAGTGGAAATTAGTTATTTGAGGAGCATGTGGAGTCACATGGAGAGAGACTGACAAATGAGAAAGTGTAGGAGCATTGTTGTGTGGATGTGGATGTGATAGAAAACATTAGGAGAAACACATTGAGGTGGTTTGGTCATGTGGAGAGCATGGAGAGTGAGAGACTGATGAGGAGAGTGTATGTGAGTGAGGTGGAGGGGGGGAGAGGGAGGGGAAGACCATGGATGAGATGGAGGGATGGAGTAGAGAAGTATATGAGGGAAGGGGGTGTGAGCTGGGGACAGGACGACATGGAGGCGATTTGTTTGTGGCCACCCTTTATGGGATTGAGGTGTCTGGCGATAGATAGATAGATAGACATTAATTTTTAACTCAAGGCTTTATTTAGTTTTTTTTAGTTCATCCCTAAAGTCCTAGCAGGCTTGTGTGTAGGCGTCATGTGAGACAACTGAAAAGCACAGGTTTGTGCTTTGCACTGTACTGTAATTGGAAGTGGCCTCGTTGGTTGATATCGTTTTTTTTTTTCTTAAAGTTAACTAGCGCCAAACTTGGATCAGTTTTTCAACATTATTGGAATTCGTCGTGGCAGTAACCATCTCACGAGTCAGCTGCAGAGGGGCGCAGAGGAGGGGGGAGAGGAAGAGGTGGAGGAGGGGGACGAGGAAGAGGCAGAGGAATGGGATGAAGGGCATGAGGGAGGCACGGGAAGTGCCCCTACATCAGTTATAACTGTAACTAATGTATTGATGTTGCATTTTCTGTTTCACAAAGAAAGGTAAAAAAAAAAATTACCCACTACAGTATTATGCAAAATAGTTGTGCAAAGCACACAACAGAATGATTCTGTCTTGTAATCAATTTGAACATATAGCTTTTCAGATTTTACTCAGTCCAACATCTTAGAAATTATCTTTGTTTAATCAGTTTGCAAAATACTGTATAGAGATTCTGGAACAATCAGTGTCCACCGTAAGAGACCTCCCAACTATAGTAAACAAAATGAAGACCAAAATTTAAAATAACAATCAACAGTCACTGTGTTCAAAGCCACAACACCACAGCAGTGAAAATTATTAGAAAATGCCAAGTGTTTAGTGTCATAACATAAAAGCTTTAATGGTGATTGAAATGCAAGAATTTTGATTGTTTAATTCATAAATTGATTATAAGAATAAGGAAGCAAACTAGGTAAATAAAAGAAATTGTAAATTTAAAATGGGGAATAAGAATTGCTAAAAAAAGGAAACAAACAAGAAAGAATTGCCAGAGAGCATGCAAAACCAGCAAGGATTCAAGTAATGTTGACACTGTAAACCCACAAATCCCCTTCACAAACTGTTAATACCATAGTCAAAAGGGATTTGTGAGTTTACATTGTCAATGTTACTTGACTCCTTGCTGGTTTTGCATGCTCTCCAGTGACCCTTCCTTGTATGTTTACTTTTTTTAGCAATCCCTGTTCCTCATTTTTAAATTACTAATTTTTTATTTACCTAGTCTTACATATTTTGACTAATTTGCTGGTAGATGATGGTGCCCATCATCTACTCACTTGATGTAGTGTTGCCTACTTCTTCCTAAGGTGACTCAACATTGAGTTACAAGCCTAATGGTTTCTTGGTAATACAATTAAATAACAGGATAATGTGGAGCCCATTATAGTGATCCTGTTGACTGGGTGGAGAGACAGATGTGAATTCCATCCAGGAACTAACCATCTGCACTCCTCTCCATGTCTTGACAATCAAGGGAACATTGGATCACTGCATGGGGTTTCCCTACAATGGTGATTGCATGCTTGCATGCTTCGCCATATAGATCAGAGTAACTCTGCTTCTAGTGGAATACAGTTCTTTTACTAGATTACAGTATTCAACTTTTGATCATTACAGCATTGTTTCACTTGTAATTCAAGCTTTTCATATTAAGAATAATTCACCTTGAAGGTTGTCTTATGTTACAGCAGTAACTAAAGTGATGAAACACTGATGTGTTTTTTTTTCAGATTGAATGTAAGGTTATAGCTTTCAGCTTTTGATCATTACGCCTTTGTTTTACCTGTAATTCTGGCCATTGTATAAAGAGTTATTCAGCATGAAACATGTCTCATGATACGGCACTAACTACAGCATAGTGATGAAATATAGCAGTGCTCTCTTTTCAGATTGAGTGTGACTTGTGGTCTGTTGGCATCATGGCATATGAGATGCTGTATGGTTTTACCCCTTTCAAGGATGAGAACATTGTCACCACATACAGCAACATTATGAATCACAAAAAGACCCTCAAATTTAAAGCTGAGGATGATGAGGGTGAGGTGAGTCCATTGGCTCAGGAACTCATCATGGGGCTGCTGGAGGAGGCACCCCACCGTCTCAACCACTCTGCTCTCTTGCAGCACAAGTTTTTCCTCCATCTGGACTGGAACAACCTCAGGAATTTACCTCCACCATTTGTCCCGGTTGTCAATGGGGTGGATGACACTAGCAACTTCGAGGAGTTTGAGAATGAGAGGCGTCCACCCACAATTGACACTTTTCGTGTTCGCCAGGGCTTTACTGGGCGGAACCTCCCATTTGTAGGCTTCACATATAACAGAAAGCTTCCAGATACAAATGAACCCTCAAGGAAAAGCATTGCATCAGCCAACCTTCCTGTACTCGATGACACCCTGAGAGAGCCATCCCATCTTGAGGCCCAGTTGAAGGCTCAGAGGAAGGAAAACCATGACCTAAAGCTGCATCTGGAGAGCTTGAATGATGGGGAGGGGGAGCGCACAAGAAAGCTGCTGGAATGTCAGGTGAAGAAGGCAGAATGTCGGGTGGAGTATTTGGAGAAGGAGGTGCAGCGGCTGGAGCAAGACAATGCTGCCAAGGAGAGAAATGCTGCGGTCAGTATACAGGCAGTCCTTATTATAAGTATGTGATATGTTAAAAAAAACATCATAACTTTTTGCACATAACTGTTACTGTAAAGCGCAGAAACTGGCAGAAATATTTCGTAGGTAACAATTATACCAGTACACATAATATTTCTTTGCTGAGGTCTTAAGAGCAAAAAAAGAATGAGTGTAAGATGGGAAACTCACAGTAATGACCTACAGTACCCACTGTTCTTTATTTTTCCATCATATCTGTAATTTTACTTGTTATGTAGCATTTATCAAGGATTTGCTATTGCAGCATTTTGATGGCTAGCTACAGTTTTTGTTTTTCTGTATTCCTATAACTTCTCTTTTTATGCCTGGTGGTTTAATGGTGTGAGTATCATGTGTGGATTTGAATCCCATGGAGATGAATGGTGTTGCAGTATTTTAAGTACAGTAGTCCGGCCTTCTAGCTTACCCTTCACTGTGTTGGGCAACACTTGCCTTGTCTAGAGCTCCTATACTCCATTTGAATGTTATAGGGGACTGATTCTGGATTTTTATGAATGATGGTGTCAGTGTTGGAATTTGAGTTATTATTCTTAGTTCTTGTGCCTAGTGATCATATTAAATTTCCCATGCAGAACAGCTTTGGATGGGTTTGATCCTAAGAGGTGAGTGTACGTTTTTCAGCCACGTAATGTCATCAGGGGGAAGTAAGCTGGTCATCTAGCCTCAAATGTACAAACCTATATTAGCCTACTTTCAGGCTGCTATACTGCTAAGATGGGTATTACAGAATGGGTGTTGGCATTTGTACTCTGTTGATATTCTATCCTACATTTTTGTTTTTTTCATCTTGCTCCTGGATTGTAACAAAAATTTTGACTATTCCTTATTTATTTAACCCCCACTGTTCTAATTCTTAACAACCAAGTTACCTCCCCTGAGTCTTTTATTTTTTTTTATTTTTTTTTTTTTATTAACCCTCCCGGGCACTATGACATGATTTGCGGTCTTTGGGTGTTTCCTGGTAAAAGCACACTGACACAAATCGAGTCCCAAAGCAGGACAAAATTCTCCCAAAATTAAGTTTTCAGACGATTTGCGTCAAATTTTGGTGTGTTCTAGGAGGCCAGTTTCATGTGCAAAGTAAATCCTTGGCAACACAATGCCACACAACCACAGACTTCAGTGAACAGGTATTGTACCGTTATCTGACATTGGTAACATTGGTAGATTACTTATGGTTTATTTGAAATATACGTAAATTGTGCAGTGAGAGGATCCCAAACCGGAGGAGGCTCAGGGGTGCCTTGCATACCTTGGCAAAGATGAGGAGGGACACAAGTCACATGTGTCCTGTATGTGATGTGCCTCTTTGCGTGGGTGATTGCTTTGAATGGTACCATGCTGATTGAAGTATTCCCTAGTGGAGTGTACACACACACACACACACACACACACACACACACACACACACACACACACACACACACACACACACACACACACACACTACGGCACATAACTCATCTTCACACACCTCAAGGTCCTGCCAGCAGTTCAATGCCTCTTGAAGAAGTGAGTTATCCATATTTTGTTGATTTGTATATTGACCTGTTTCTATATATCTATATTTTTTACACAAATAAGTATTGTTTTCTACATACACACATATGAGATGGAAGAAAGTACAGCTTCAGTATCAGTACCTAGCAAAAAGGCTAGTGGTCATGTCAAGTTTATGAGAGCAATATCAAAATGCTTATGATATTTTACATGTATACTTTGAATAAAACAAAATAAAACCTAGCGAGCTAGAATATGTAGGTGTGGGTGAGGCAGGAAAAATTGACAGCAAGCTAGGAGGTATATTGTTCTTTATCGTCCAGGTACTAGTCATGTTGATGTTTTGAAAACATCATGAGAAAGCATATAAAAATCTACATCTGTACAAAAAAAAAAAAAAAAAAAAAAAAAAAAAAAAAAACAGCCTTTGGGAACATATTTTTTAGGTACAGACAGAGGAAGAGAGTGTTTTTATCTTGCTTGCAGGCAAAATATGCAGCGCCCTAGGTGAAGTAATCTACCTTTGTCGTCCATTTACTCGAAAAGTATTGGACGTATCAGTTTCCTGAAAGAACCTTGATAGAGTGCATAAAATTCTACATATGAACATGAAATGACAATGTAATATCTTTGAAGAAAAATCGTTGTTACATAGGCAGGAATATAACGGTTACTGTTCGCACATGACAGAAGTGCAGCACGGGCATGGGTATCCAGTAGTTTTTTGCGATTTACGTGGAAACTATGAGGCGCATGAAAAATCTGCAGATACTATGAGAAAGCCCATGATATTCTACACAAGATAATGAAATAAAATAATAACCTCTGCAAGAAAACTTTTGTGCTAGAGCACCCCGAGCAAAAAATCAGTTACCTGTAGGAAATGACATAGTTTTCAGCTGTGTTCTCGAAAACTAAAAATCATATAAAAAATCCACAAACTTTATTAGAATGCTGATGAAATTCTCATTCTAAACATCTAACAACAATTTTCTATAATGTGGAAAACATTTGAACTGTGATGTTGGTAAATGAGATTGGCATTCCGAAATGTTTATTCACGCCGACCTGATGTACTTCTGTTCGTAATTTTCTGTATTTTTTATTTTTTTAATTATTATTATTTTGTTTCGCTTATGGGCTAGAATAAATATCAGCTAATAAGGCGATGTAGTTTTTATGGCAATAGATGTGTTTGGGTGGTGAAAATAAGGCGAGAATACATGTTTTCTTAGGCGTGCGGGGGGGCTGGCGGAGAGGCAGGTGGAATAAAATCATGAGCCAGAAAACTTACTGAAACTTGTCATGCATGAAAGGGTTAAGTTGATTTTTTGTCATCAGATCAAGTGTTTCTCAGCTCTGACTCTTCATCATCCTTGTCTTTTTGTAATTAACGCCTCTTGGGTGGGTGTGAGGGCAGCCGTAAGTTGTCAGCACCGTGAGAGGTAGACGGGTGTGAATCTGTCATTACTGGGCTACAAACAGAAACTGAATTATTAAATGTGCAGTATTTGGCAACTACAGTGTGGCAAGGCTTGGCAACTGCTCTGATTGTGTAGAGGAAGACTCATTGTTCCCACGAAAACCACAGACACTTCCTCGTGCTTGAAATTATGGCACAGAGACCTATTGCCTCATATGAGGTAATCAGCATGGCCAGGGGTGGCGTGTATATCGCCTCACATGAGATGATGAGCATGGTGGGAGTTAAATTTATGAAAGTACAGTACAGTACTAATAAATTTCCATCAGCAAACTACTGTATTAGAATTGCAACTGCTTATTGATAAGGCCATTATGGCATGGATTAATGAATTTTGGAGGAGTTTAGCCAGTTTGTAGAAGCATTTTCTCTTAAATCTGGTGGACTGCTTGTTTGTGGTGATTTCGGCTGTTGGATTGACAGCCCACAGTTGCAGTCCTTTTCTTTGGGATTCCTTGAATTGATTGACCAGAATAATTTTTTCAGTCATGTGTATCACTTGACTCACATCTCGGGACATGTCCTTGATTTGATCGTATACCTTGTTGGTTGCAGTTGCATAATTATGAAGAATCAAGAATATGAGTGTTGACCTTACCAGGACCCCCATTTTCTTTATTTGATTGCTACGTATACTTCAGTCCTTCCTCTATCCAACCGTGAAAATGTGGGAAGTCCCGTTTGCCCTTAATATGTTGAAGTCCTCCGCTATTCTAGAGTTACTTTCATGAGTGCGCATCGACGTATGTGTGTGTTTGAGCAGCAGCATACAAGATGCTAACCGTCCCATAAGCCCTGCTGGTGCAGCCAGTGAGCGTGCAGTATTTCACCACACCCCGCCTTGCCAGCCAATTAGCAGCAGCTGCCAGTCCCAGTTTGTGGATGTGTGCACTTTATTCAGGTTGCATGGGGTCAGTATTAATGACACTCACTATTAATGACACAGAGGCATTTGTAGATACACAAATGAAATAACATGCAAATATTTATGACAAAATATTAGATGATTCCAGTTCTGTTCCTCCATCACTTCCCCCCTCTGACTTCCTCATGGTTAACCTTAAAATTTCGTCAACTGATGTATTTCCTGCCATAACTGGCCTGAATACTAAAAAGGCATATGGGCCTGATAGGGTCCCTGCTGTTGTCCTCAAGAACTGTGCATCTTTGCTTACACCCTGCCTAGGTAAACTGTTTCCCTTAGTCAACTTACACATTTCCTTCTTGCTGGCAGTTTGCTCTCATTTAGCTTGTCCCAAAGGAGGGTAACCATTCCTATCCCTCTAACTATTGCCCAATTGCTTTGACATCCTGCATTTTAAAAGTTTTTGAGTCTATTCTTAGCAGAGAAAAATTTAAATCACGTTCTGTATCACAACCTTTCTGATCATCAGAATGGGTTCCGCAAGGGACACTTCACTGGCAATCTTCTCACCTTCCTTTCGGGACTTTGGCGAAAGCTTTCCCATTGCACTTGACATCTCAAAGGCATTCAGTGAAATCTGGTATAAATCTTTATTTCCAACTGCCCTCTTGTGGTTTCTATATATCTGTCTGTGCCTTCATCCCTAGCTTCCCTTCTGGTCGTTCTATGGCAACTGTTGTAGACAGCCACCATTCTTCTAGAGCTGTCAACAGTGGTGCTCCTCAGAGTTCTGTCGTATGACCTTCTGTTCATCAGTGTCCTAAGCTGTACGTCTAACCCTGTCCACTCACATACTGATGACTCCAACCTTCACCTTTCCATTTACTTCCCACAGAGTTTATCTCAGCAGTTAGTTCAACAAGCAAGGGATGAGACTATGGTATACCTAATGTCTGACTTGGCTCATATCTCTGATTGGGATAAAAGTACTCTTGTTGTTTGCAATGCGTCAAAAACTCAGTTCGTACATCATTTATCCTGACAGAATCTGCAAGAATATCCTCTAGTTTGTAACAGCATTCAACTAAATCCTGCATTATCTTCAAACATACATTGGGTTTCATTCTCTCTGGATTTATCTTAGAAAGATCATATTACCTCTCTTGTAAAATCTAATTCCAGGAGATTCGATGTGCTAAGCTAACTCCATGCCTTCTTTACTCCTGCGCAGTTGTTAACTTTATCATCATCCACATCGTCATCATCCGGACCTCCTTTCCTACCCTAGGACAGGTTGAGGAGAAGCAACGTCCAGACAGCCCAAGTTTGCCCAGTCCAATGGGGCACGCTTCCATTCACTCATCATTCAAACCCCCAGAGTCATGGCTCTATCTGATACACCAGAAACATTCACCACATTCTGTAGCTTCATATAAATAAATCCGATAGAATTAATCTGGACGCTGTCACGTTAAAAAGGGGTGCCAAATCCATGACCATGCACTTCTCACAACATTCATCCAGCCAGCTCAATCTCTTGTCAGTCCCCTAGCCTCACCGACTTCCAGACCTCTCTTCCTCACACACACTCATCCACCATATCCCCTCCACCTTCTTGGCGTACCTTGCCTCCTCCCTCCTTCAAATTCGCCCAGATATACCTTTTTCACCACTTTGATGTTATCCATTCTCTCCACATGAACATACCATCTCAGTACACTCTCTTTGATTCTGGTGTCCACAGACATACTTACTCCACATCTTTCATGAATCACTTTATTTTGTATCGTATCCACTGTCTGTACTCCACATATATTCCTCAGCAGTCCCATCTTGACTGGTCTCAATCTTGACTTTTTCATTTTCATACCACACCATAGTCTCACATCCATATGTTAAAGTTGGCACTAATACTCCTTCATGTAAGCTTCGTGCAGCTGCAACACTCAAGCCTCTGTTTCTTATCGACGCCTTCATAGCATCAGCTACTTTCCTTCCTTGTGTCACTCTACTTTCCTCTTTTTTTGGATGTTTTTCTTTCCTTTTTTATCACTGTACCCAGGTATTTGAACTCTCTCACCAATTTCAATCTCTGTTCACTGTAACAGCAAACTGGGAGTTACCCTCTCTCTCAATAACCATCACTTTATTCTACATTTACTCTCAAAGCACGACGCTCACAGACATCAGCAAAACTCTGCACATGTCTACCAATTCATCCGCCCCTCTCCTGGTGACGACTCGAGGTGCCTGGAACCACTGTCTGACTCTCTTCTTCTTCATTTCTGCAACATTCGCGGCCTTTCCTCTAACTTTTGCTCTGTTGAGCACCACCTCTCCTCCTCTAAACCTCACCATCTTTTTCTTACGGAGACTCAGCTGTCTGAGGCAACTGACAGCAAACCCTTTTCTGTATCCTCCTACTTTCTCTATACTCATTTCAAAGCCAAAGGTGGCTGTTGTGTATATATACACAACGACTTATCTTGCTCTCGTGTTCCTGAACTCGATTCTTCTGAATTCTCTACACTCTGGCTTCGGCTTTCCTGTCATTCTCTGACTAAATATATCTGTGCTGTTTACTTATCCCCTAATTCTACTGACTATCAAAAATTCTTTGACTATCTTACTTCTACGATGGAACACATTCTATCCATTTCTCCTTTCTCTGAAATCTCCATTCTAGGAGATTTCAATGTTCACCACTACCTTTGGCTCTCCTCTCCTTTCACGGATCCACCTGGTGAACAAGCATACATCTTTTCTATCCTTAATGACCTAGAGCAGCTTGTACAGCACCCTACCCGTATCCCTGACCGCCTTGGAGAGAGCTCCAACATACTTGACCTCTTCCTCACAACTAATTCTTCTGCTTACTCTGTTAATCTTTTCTCTCCGTTGGGCTTCTCCGATCACAACCTTATTACCTTAACCTGTCCTATCACTCTGGTACGGTCTGTGGACCCTCCAGGGAAACGTCGTCTGTGGCATTTTGGAGCTGCGGACTGGGAGGCCCTCAGGCAGTACTTCTTTGATTTTCCTTGGAATGATTATTGCTTCCTTGGCCGGGAGCCATCTGAGTGTGCCTTGCGCATTACGGAGGTTATTCTCTCAGGCATGGAAGCATACATTCCTTTCTCATATCCTTTGACTAACGCAAGAAAGCCTTGGTTTAATCACGCTTGTTCTAATGCTGTCCGCAACAAGGAGAGGGCCTACAAAAGGTACCGGAACCAACCCACCCCTGAATCACATCATCTTTACGTTTCTGCCCGGAATCGTGCTAAGTCTGTTCTTCACTCTACTAAAAATAATTTCATCCATACTCAATGCTCTCAACTCTCCAACTCGAATTCTTCCCGCTCCTTCTGGCACCTTGCCAAAAATCTTTCTAACAACTGTACCTCATCATCCTTCCCTCCTCTTTTCTACTCTGATGGTTCTGTAGCTATTTCTTCTACTGATAAAGCAGATCTCTTCGCACAGACTTTCTCCTCCAATTCCACCTTAGACGATTCCGGTGCTGTTCCTCCATCTTTTCCCTCCTCTGACTTCCTCATGGCTGACAATAAAATTTCTTCAGTTGATGTATTTTCTGCCATCACTGGCCTCAGTACTAACAAGGCATATGGGCCTGATGGGGTCCCTCCTGTTGTTCTCAAGAACTGTGCTTCTGTGTTCAAACCCAGCCTAGGCAAACTCTTTCGCCTTTGTCTGTCAACTTGTACCTTTCCTTCTTGCTGGAAGTTTGCTCTCATTCAGCCAGTCCCAAAGAAGGGTGACCACTCCCAACCCTCCAACTATTGTCCAATTACTTTAAGGTCCTGTATTTCAAAAGTTTTCGAGTCAATTCTCAATAGAAAAATTTTAAGGCATCTTTCCTATCACAACCTTCTTTCCGATTGTCAGTACGGGTTCCGTCAGGGACGCTCCACTGGCGATCTTCTCACCTACCTTTCAGACTCCTGGTCATCCTCCTTTCGGGACTTTGGCAAAAGCTTTGCCATTGCACTTGACATCTCAAAGGCTTTCGATCGAGTCTGGCATAAATCTTTAATTTCCAAACTGCCCTCCTACAGTTTCTATCCTTCTATCTGTGCCTTCATCGCTAGCTTCCTTTCTGGTCGTTCTATAGCCGCTGTTGTAGACGGCCATCGTTCTTCTCCTAGCTCTATCAACAGTGGTGTTCCTCAGGGCCCTGTCCTATCACCAACTCTCTTCCTTTTATCATCAATGATCTTCTAAGCTGTACATCTAACCCTATCCACTCATACGCTGATGACTCCACCCTTCGCCTTTCCATTTGGTTCCCCCAACGGCCATCTCAACAGTTACTTCAGCAAACAAGGGATGGGGCTATGGCACACCTAATGTCTGACTTGGCTCGTATCTCTGACTGAGGTAAAAATAATATGGTTGTTTTTAATGCATCTAAGACTCAGTTCTTACACCTGTCAACCTGACAAAATCTTCCACAGGTATACCCACTAATGTTTAATAATATTCAGCTTAATCTTGCATCATCCTTGAACATGTTTGGGGTTTTATTTACTCGGGACTTATCTTGGAAAGATCATATTACATCTCTTGTAAAATCTGCTTCCAAGAGATTGGGTGTGCTAAGCCGACTCCGCTCTTTCTTTACCCCTGCACAAGTGTTGACTCTATACAGGGGTTTTATCCACTCCTGTGTGGAGTACAACTCTCATGTGTGGGGAGGCTCCCCACATACAGCTCTTCTCAATAGGGAGGAGTCAAAGGCTTTTCATCTCATTAACTCTCCTCCTCTTACTGACTCCCTTCAACCTCTGTCTCTTTGCCGCACTGTTGCATCTTTATCTCTTTTCAATCGCTACTTTAATGGTCACTGCTCCTCTGAACTGTCTGCTTGCATTCCTCCACCTCTATGACGGGTGCGTAGCACCCGTCTGGCAGCAAACTCTCATCCCTTTTCTGTCCAACTCTCTAATGCAAGAGTTAACCGTTACTCCCAGTATTTCATTTATGCAACAGGTCAGCTCTGGAACTGTCTCCCTCTGTTTGTATTTCCTGCTGCCTATGATCTCCAGTCTTTCAAACGCAGTGTGTCCAGGCATCTCAAAATGATCGTATCTTGAATTTGGCTGTCTATTGTATTTTGTTTTTCTGTTGGAGGGAACTGTTACTGCGGGCTCATGGTCTTTGGTTCCTTCTTCCTCGCATTAAAAAAAAAAAAAAAAAAAAAAAAAAAATCTTGTCCGGACTTTGCCAGTAGTACTGTATCATCAACATACAACAGATCTGAGATATTCCATTCATTACCGATGCCATCCCCATTTTCGTTACTCATGTTTTTACTTCTCTCATCATTCCATTGAACAGCCATAGGACATCACACAACCTTGTCACACGCCCACACTGATCGTAAACCATTCATCTAGATGCCCATTTACCCTTACACATGCTTCACTACCATCAAGAAAACTCTTGACAGCACATAGCAGCTTACTATCCACACCGTACATGCACAAAACCTTCCACAATGCTTCTCTGTCTACTTTGCTGTATGCTTTTTCCAGATCCATGAATGCCATAAACATCTTATAGTCCTCACAAGCCTTCTCCACCATCTGTAGTACTGCAAATATTTGATCCACTTATCCTCTGCCACTCCGAAAGCCACCCTTTTCATCACTCACTAGGACTTCTGATATCTCTCACATTCTCTATAACAGTTCTTCCACATATCTTCCCTACTACACTGAATAAACTCTTGCCACAATAATTCTTGCACTCACTTCGCTCACCTTTATTTTTGTACAGGGGTACAATCACAGCCTTTTTCCACACTGCTAGCACAGTTTCACTCATCCATTCCTTCTTACATATCTCCAGCAAGCACTTCATTCCCCTTTCTCCACTGCACTTAATCATCTCTGCATACGCCTCATCAACCCCAGTTGCTTTTCCATTTTTCAGTCGCTTCACAGTGTTCTGCACCAATGCAAGTGTCATGTTTCCTATCACTGCATTCCTTCTCTGCTCACCCCCAAAACCAACCTTGTTTACAGTGGCTCTTCTCTCTCTGTTTCCATGCATCAGGCTTTCAAAATATTTTTCCATCTGGTCCTTACTTCATCCCCATTGATCAATACTCTACCATTGACATCCTTTACACTTTCACATTTCTTTCCTCTGTCACTTCTACATTTCCGCACCACTTTCCAGAATAACTTCCTATTTTCAGGGTAGTTTGCATTCATTTATCTTCCAAAATCATCATTTACCTCCTACTTTTCCCATTTCACTAGTCTCTTTATGTGCTTCTTGTTCTTAATATATTTCAGCTGAACCCCCGTCCTGTAATCATTCTAGCTACTTCTTTATACACCTTTTTTTTTTTTTGTATTTGTTTTTTGTTTTTTTTGAGACTACAACTTTCATGTGTGGGGAGGCTCCTCACATATAGCTCTTCTCAGCAAGGTGGAGTCAAAAGCTTTATATGTCTTTAACTCTCCTCCTCTTACTGGCTTCCTTCAACCTCTGTCTGTTTGTTGCACCTTCTGTATCTTTATCTCTTTTCTGTTGCCACTTAAATGGTCACTGCTCCTCTGAATTGTCTACTTGCATCCGTCCACCACTACGATGGGCACGTAGCACCCATCTAGCAACAAACTCTGATCCCTTTTCTGTTCAGCTCTCCAATGCAAGAGTTAACTTTTACTCCCAGTCCATCATGTATGCAACAGGTCAGCTCTGGAACTGTCTCCCTCCTTCTGTATTCTCTACTGCCTGTGATGTCTAGTCTTTCAAAAGCAGTGTGTCCAGGCATCTCGAAATGAACGGATCTTGAATTTGGCTCTGTTATCTTGTTTTTCTTTTTCTTTTTTCTTGATGGTAGCATTTTACAGGCTCCTGGCCTCTGGTTCCTTCTTCCATGCATTAAAAAAAAAAAAAAAAAAAAAAAAAAAATGTGATTGTTGTTTTGTTAAAAATTGGAAATCTTTAAATGTTTGTCTCAAACTATGTTTTGAAGAGTTCGCCCCTCTTATTCTAGACTCCTCATACTGGATGTGGAGGTTGATTCATTTGGTCCCACAGTCCTTGACCACGATTTGATCACTTTCAGGTTTGAAATTCCGAAACCCGCTTCTTATGAAAAGTTTATCAGGTTTAGAAATTACAGAAATATTAACCATTATCTGTTGTGAAGTTGATCACTACTTAAGCAGCATTGATTCTTCTGATGTTTCTTCCAATGATTTGATGAATACATATAATAATGAGCATTGGTCTGTCTTTGACCATCATTGTCCTGAATTAGTAAAAAACAGTCATTGTACAGTAAGTGATAATTCTCAGTGATGTGGTGCATCTGTCAATTCTTTGTGTAGACAGCGTAGGAAAGCAGAACTTGATTGGCATTTGCATCAGACCAGACAGAATCGTTTGTGTTCTGTTTTGGCAAGAAGGGCTGTCATCTGTACTGTAAAAACGTAAAAGGCAAAGTATTTTCAATTATGAAGTTGGCATGTGGTAGCAATGAAGAAAAGCTGTCTGCAGTTATATATAATCTGAATGATCAGAAGTATATAACTGATAAACTAACTTCTGTATCTGATGCCCAACTGGCTTCTGATTTTGTTTCATTCTTAACAATGGAAATATCTTGCATATGAAATGAGGACTGACCAAACGATGATGACCAAGGACCGGACAAAGGACATGGTTATTGGAACGTGGAATGTAAGGGAAGCGAATGATGAGGTGAAAGAGAGAGAGATTGTCCAGGTGCTTGAGGGTGCGAAAGTGGATGTATGTGGAATAACTGAAACAAAATGGAGAGGAGAAAGTGTGAGAGAATGGGAGTATGGATGGGGTATATGTGCAGGAGTATGTGAGAATGAGAGGGCAAAGGAAGGAGTATGTATAATTGTGAGTAAAAGATGGAAGAAGAGCATAAGACAGTATGGATCAGTTGGGTCAAGGATTGTGTGGGTAAAGTTGAAAGTTGGAATACAAATGTGGGCGATTGTGTGTGTGTATGCGCCAACGCGAGATCATGCTAGAAGAGTGAGAGAAGAGTTCTGGACAAATGTAGAAGTGTGCATGGAAAAGTTTGGAAGGAATGAGAGAGTGTTTTTGATCGGTGATATGAATGGTAAAGTTGGGAATGTGAAGGTGGATGGAATAGTTGGCGAGTGGGGTGTGCCTGCTGAGATAGATGAGAATGGGAGTGCGTTAGTGGACATTTGTGTTGGGAGGGGGTTGGTGATAGCCAATACCCTCATCAGACATAAAATGATCCACAGGTATACATGGCAAGTGATGAGAAGGGTGGGTGGAGAACTGAATGAAAGGAAGGCAATGATTGATTATGTGTGTGTGGATGAAAGGATGCGAAGATGTGTAATGGATGCAAGAGCGTATAGAGGTTGGGGGAGTGGACTTTCTGACCACTACTTGGTGGTGGCCAGAATTAGGATGCAAGTAAGATGGAGGAATAGAAGAAGGGAAAGACGAGAGGAAGGAGTAGTTGCAAGGAGAGTGGAAAGGTTACAAGAGGATGAGAAAAAGGCAGAGTATAAGAGAGAAGTGGAGGAACGATTGGGCAAATATGAAATTGGAGCAGATGGGAGACGTGGAAGGTGTGTGTAGGATATTTACAGAAGAAGTATGTGCAGCATGTGATGTGGTGTGTGGAAGGAAGAGAAGACGGAGGGGGGTGCAAGGAACAGCGTTGTGGACTGAAGAGGTGAGACAGGCTGTGGCACAAAAGAAGAAAGCATACAATGAATGGATGAGAAATAGGGGCGTGGAAGAAGTTGAGAGGCGGAAGAGAGAGTTATATGTAGAAAGAAAGAGAGAGGTGAAAAGATTAGTAAGAGAGAGTAAGAAGTGAGTGGATGAGGAATTTGGAAGGAATTTGAGTGTAAAGAGGAGGGACTGTAAGAAAATGTTCTGGAAAGAGGTGAAAAGAGTAAGACAGGGTGGAAGTGAAGTTAGCAGGGGAGTAAAAGATAAGAATGGTAGATTACTAGTGGAGAAGGGAGAAAAAGTGAGCAGATGGAGAGAACACTTTAAGGAATTGTTGAACATAGAGGATGGAAGTAAATGCGAGTATAAGTGGCTGGGGAATGGCTGGTAGAAGGAGGGAGGTGAGAAGACAGGAAGAAATCAGTAGGATAGAAATTGTGGAAGCAACAAAGAAAGTTAAATCGGGGAAAGCCCCAGGAATTGATGGAGTGTGTGGTGAAATGCAGAAGCATGGGGGAGAGATAGTAGTAGAATGGATGTGGAAAATGTGCAGATTGGCCTGGGAGGAAGGTAGAGTCCCGGAGGATTGGAAGTCAGGTATAATTATTCCCTTGTACAAAGGAAAAGGGAAAAAAGAAGTGTGTGGTAATCATAGGAGCATTTGTCTTCTTAGTATAATAGGAAAAGTGTATGGTAGGATACTTATTGACAGAGTTAGAGAAAGAACAGAGAAATTAGTTGGAGAAGAACAGGGAGGCTTTAGGAAGGGAAGAGGTTGTGTTGATCAGATATTCATTCTTAGATCTTTAGTGGAAAAGTTTCTAGAGAAGGGAAAGAAGTTGTATGCAGCTTTCATGGATTTGGAGAAAGCATATGACAGGGTGGATAGACAAGGATTGTGGAAAGTGTTAAGAATATATGGAGTAGATGGGAAGTTGTTGAATGCTGTGAAGAGTATGTACGATGGTGCGAAGGCTGCGGTGTGTGTGGATGGTGAACTAAGTGAATTTTTCTCTTTGAAAGTTGGGTTGAAACAGGGATGTGTCATGTCTCCATGGTTGTTCAATCTGTACATGGATGGGTTAATAAAAGAGGTACAAGGTAGGGTAGTGGATGTTGGAATGGCCCTGGTGAGAGATGATAGTGTTTGGAAACTCCCTGTACTGTTGTTTGCAGATGATACTGTGTTGTTGAGTGAAGACGAAGGGGAGCTGCAAGGCTTGGTGGATGAGTTTGAGAGAGTGTGTAAGAAACTGAATCTAAAGGTGAATGTAGGGAAGAGTAAAGTGATGGTCTTTGAGAGAGGTGAAGTGAGTGAATGTACAGCGAGGTTGGATGGTGAGGACTTGGAAAATGTGAGTACGTTTAAGTACTTGGGTAGTGTGATGAGTAAGGATGGAGGTTTGGAGGGTGAAGTGCTTGAAAGGGTACAGCAGGGAAGAAAGGTTGCTGGTTCTTTGAAAGCAGTGATAAGAAACAGGGAAGTGAGCATGGAAGTGAAAAAGTTACTACATGACAGCATTGTGATACCAACTCTAACGTATGGAAGTGAAGCTTGGACGTTGTTGGAAGGACACAAGTCAAGAGTGAGAGCAGTGGAAATGGGTTATTTAAGAGGAGCCTGTGGAGTCACATGGAAAGACAGGCTGACGAATGGGGATATAAAGGAGCGTTGTGGTGTGGATGTGGATGTGATAGGAAACGATATGAGGAACACACTGAGGTGGTTTGGCCATGTTGAGAGGATGGAGGGTGAAAGACTGACAAAGAGAGTGTATGTGAGTGAGGTGGAGGGGGAAAGAGGGAGGGGGAGGCTGAGGATGAGATTGAGGGATGGGGTGGAGAGATATATGAGAGAGGGGGGTGTGAGTTGGGAGCAGGGCAGTGAAATGGCGGGGGACAGGGCGACTTGGAGGTGATTTGTTTGTGGCCACCCCAAACAGGATTGAGGCGTCTGGCAATAGATAGATAGATAGAAATGAGTTTGAAATGAATTGGAAAATGCCTTATTCAGTGAGAAATTCTTAGTTGAATTTCAGTCACTGTATATGAGACCATGTGCTTTGATCATATTATCCAGTGGATGTAAACATCATTAAATGTTATATCAGAGATCTTAGTAAAATATATTACCCACCTAATTCATTCTGTGTGTCATAGTTGCCAGATGTGTCAAACGTGCAGCAGACTTAATTATTAAAATAGTAAACAGATGTCTATTAGAAGGGAACTTTGTGTGACTGAGAAACTTGCCTTGCTCTGGGACCTACTTAACTACACTAACGATGATTCATGATTACTTGGTTCTGAACACTTGCAGTAGGATGTCCTCTCTCTTGGTTGTGTTGGATCTCTTTGTGGCTTTTGATACAGTAGATCATGAAGTACTGCTAAATGATATGGTTTCCATGATGATGCTGTTTTGCTCCTTAAATTGTATCTATCTATCTATCTATTGCCAGATGCCTCAATCCCGTTTGGGGTAGACATCATATAGTAGTTATGGACATCACCTATTAGTGCTCAGTTCCCTTCCTGTTTGGAGTTCTGCAAGGATTTGTTTTGGGTCCAGTTTTATCGACAGTCTATATGAGTAGTTTGTTGTATCTACTTGATGTATACGCTGTGTTCTGTCACCTTTATGCCAGTAACACTCAGCTTTATGTTAAGATGACAGATATTTATGATAAGTAAAATAAACTGGAATCCCTGATGTCTGATATCAATTTCTGGATGGCAAAGAGGAGACTTAAGCTGAATTATGGTAAAGCAGAAATCTTTATTATTCAAGGAAACAGTAGTGGGAGTGGCACTGATAATGTACTGGCCATGAAGATTGCAAGTTACATCTTCATCCAGCTCATTCCTCTCTAAAACTTGGATTTATATTTTAATTCAAAACTAATTTATAAAGAATATTTTACTCAAGTTGTCATAGGTTGTAATCTGCACATCAGAAACCTGTCCTCTGTGAGGCAGTGGCTGAATAGGCATTGCCTCTTAATTCTGGTCCAGCTATGGTCTTATGTCGTGTCGATTATTGTAATTCATCGTGGATTGGTCTCCCGAATAATCTGTTGAACAAGGTTCAATCTGTGTTGAATAGAGCAGCAAAGATTATCTTCAGCCTCCTCCCGAGAACTCTGACTGACTCATTTAAAATCAAGTTGCACTGGTTACCATTAAAGGCTAGAATTGAATTTAAACTGTGTCTTGTTACATTCAAGGTTCTTAAGTTTGGTGAAGCAAAGTATTTTGTTAAATTATTGAAACTTCAGTTGGCAGATCCAAGTCTGATGTTAAGAGGTGAAGATGTTTCCATGCATCTTGACTAGCCTGCAGCTGTTCATCAGTCCTCTTGCTCTGATAGGTCTTTCACTTATAAAACCTCAAGGTTGTATAATAAACTGCCCTTATTCATGAGGCAATTGACATTGCTGAATCTTTTAAAAGGCAGCATGAAGCCTTTCTCTTTTCAAGAGGCAACAGTTCGGGGAGGGATGTTGTGACAGATGATTATAGGATTTAATTTTTTTTTTTTTTTCCTGATAGTCTGTATTGTGTTTGAGTGATGCCGCAGTTCTTGTAATTGTAAAATTGTAAATAAGTGTCGAGCACTAGTGAATTTCTTAAAAAGGACTGGTGTTTTTGAGAAACAAAAGACCAGATTGTTATTATATTTCAGATTGAGCTGGTGAAGCTTTATATCCAAGGGGTGGTTTGGGTTGATTGCTCATGTAATGCCACTCAGGGATGAGTGGGACTGGTCACTCTCATCTTAAATGTCAGGACCAACTGCCTAGCCCCGGGCTTCTACGCTCCTTATGGGGCAATGTAGGATTGGATGATGGCTGGATTATTATTATTATTATTGACTCAATTGCATACATTTGTGTGAAGCTGCAGAAAGTGGTGAATGTTTTTGATGTATCCAGTAGGGCCAGGATTCCGGGGGCTTGAATGATGAGTGAATGGAAGCGTGGCCTATTGGATTGGGCAAGTTTGTGGTGTCTGGACATTGCTACTCCTCACCCTGCCCTTGGGTGGGAAAGGAGGTCCAGATGATGATGATGATGATGATTGATGATGATGATGATGATGATTGTTGTTGTTATTATTATTATTATTATTATTACTATTATTATTATTGTTATTATCTATCCTTCTGTCTATTGCCAGATTCCTTAATCCTGTAAGGGGTGGCCACAAACAAATCTCCTCCATGTTGCCCTATCCCCCGCCATTTCACTGCTCTTCCCCCAGTTCACACCACCCTCTCTCATATAATTCTCCATTCCATCCCATGGCCTCCCTCTCCTCCCCCCTCCTTCTTCACCTCACTCACATACACTCTCCTCGTTAGTCTCTCGCTCTCCATCCTCTCCACATGGCCAAACCACCTCAGTGTATATCTCCTAATGCATTTTATCACATACACCACAATGCTCCTTTGCTCCCTCATTTGTCAGTCTGTCTCCATGTAACTCCATATGCTCCTTTCAAATAACTTGTTTCCACTGTTCTCACTCTTTACCTGTGTTCTTCCAACAAGATCCAAGCTTCATTTCCATACGTTAGTCATTATCACAATACCATCATGCAGCGACCCTTTTTTTTTTTTTTTTTTTTTTTTTTTTTTTTTTTTTTTCCATGCTCACTTCCCTGTTTCCTATCACTGAATTCAAAGGACCAGCAACCTTTCTTCCTTGTTGCACCCTTTCAAACACCTCATCCTCAAAACTTCCATCCTTACTTATCACACTACCCAAGTACTTAAATGCACTCACATTTTCCATTTCTTCATCATCCAGCCTCACTGTACATTCAGTGATTTCATTTATCTCGAAGACCGTAACTTTACTCTTCCCTACATTCACCTTTAGATTCTGTTCTTTACTCTTTCTCCCAGACTCATTCACCAAGGCATGAAGTTCCCCTTCATCTTCACTTAACAATACAGTATCATCTTCAAACAACAGTACAGAAAGTTTCCAAAACACTACCCTCTCTCCTTAGGGCTGCTCCAACATTCACTGCCCTACCTTGTGCTTCTTTTATAACCCCATCCATATACAGATTGAACAACCATGGAGACATGACACATCCCTGTTTCAGTCCAACATTCAGATAGAAAAATTCACTCAGTTCACTATGCACATGCACTGCAGCCTTAGCAGCCTCATACGTACTCTTCACCACATTCAGCAGCTTCATATGTACACCATATGGTCTTAATATTTTTCACATTCCTTGTCTGTCGACTCTGTCATATGCTTTATTCAAATCTGTGAAAAGCCGCATGCAATGTCTTTCCCTACTAAAGACCTAAGAATGTCTGATCTGCACAACCTCCTCCGTTCCTAAAACCTGCCTGTTGTTCTCCAACTAATTCCTCTGTTGTTTCCCAAACTCTGTCAGTAAGTAACCGACCATATACTTTTCCTACTACACCAAGAAAGATGCCCCTATGATAACCACACACATCTTTTTCACCTTTTCCTTTGCACAGGAGAATAATTGTACCTGACTTCCAATCCTCCTTGACTCTACCTTATCGTTTTATTATTATTATTATTATTATTATTATTGTTATTATTACTGTTATTATTATTATTATTACAGTAGAACCTCTCTCATTCGGACTATATGGGGGGAAGGGTTGTCCAAATTAGCAGATTGTCCGGACCATCAGGGTAATCTCCAATTCATACCAAACTCTGTCTACATATGGTATATTCGTTAATTATCAACATATGTGGCATATGTCAACCCTACGTAACTGCAAAAGATGAAAGGATACCGGTACTAAAATAACAAAACTAATCATGTAAGATAGTTTTGTATTGCATAATTTACAGGTAAGGCCATGACAAGAAACTAGCCTACATTTTAAATTGTAGTAAGTGACTAAGGCCCGTGTAGGCAAAAAAATAAATTAATTAATTAACTGTAATATTTGGAATAAAAATAAAACTTATGTAGGCAAAAAATACATTGTCATCTTTGGCATATTGATAACAGCAAGAAGCTAATGTTTGATGTACAAGTAAAGCACATTTAAGTACAAAAAATAACCTACATTAATCACTAAACACTGCAGAATATTCTGACCCAGTAAGCAAACTCCTCCTTTTAACACCTTTATTCATTACAGAGGCTACACTTGCATTAAGGGGCATGGTAAGGAGGATTAACTTTTGAATTACAGCGTAAAAATATAAATGGTTGGTGAACTAGTTGATGGAACGAATGCTAGCGTGTGTTTAAACAGGCGCCCATGTAGTGACCTAGCGTGATCGGAGACTAAACGAATGACGATCGCTTTCCGCGCCGATACTGAAAATGACTTTAGACTTACTTTCAACATATTTTTGGAGCTTATTATTTTTAAATTTTGTCCGGATTAACAGAAATCCGGATTAAAGGGGTCCGGACCAAAGAGGTTCTACTGTATTATTATTATTGTTATTATTGTTATTTTTATTATTATTATTATTATTATTATTATTATTATTGAAAAGATTAGGAGAAATACACTGAGGTGGTTTGGACATGTGGAGAGGATGGAGAGTGAAAGACTGACTAAGAGGGTGTATGTGGGTGAGGTGGAGGGAGGGAGAGGGAGGGGTAGACCGAGGATGAGGTGGAGGGATGGAGTTGAGAGGTATATGAGGGAGGGGGGGGTGAGTTGGGGGGAGGGGAGTCAAATGGTGGGTGACAGAGTGACTTGGAGGCGTTTTGTCTGCGGCCACCCTTTGCGGGATTAGGGCGTCGGGCTATAGATAGATAGATAGATAGATTATTATTATTATTATTATTATTACTATTATTGTCATCATCATCATCATCATCATCATCATCTTCCAAACCTTCTTTCCCAAGGGTAGGGTGAGGAGTAGCAATGTCCAGATAGCCTAAGTTTGCCCAGTTTAATGGGCTATGCTTCCATTCACTCATCATTCAAGCCTGTGGAATCCTGGCTCCATCATATAGGCCACAAAAATTTCACCACGTTCTGTAGCTTCATATATACTTATCTGATAGAGTTAATCCGAATGCTGTCATGTTAGAAAGGGTGCCAAATCCCTGGTTATGCGCTTCTCTGCACAAAATTCATCCAGCCAGCTTAGTCTCTTGTCAGCCCCTAAGTCTCACCAACTTCCATACCTCTCTTCCCACACAGTCATCCACCATAACCCTCTACCTTCTTCTGGGCCTACCTTGCCTCCTCCCTCCTTCAGATTCACTCAGATATACTGTACACCCACTGCAAGTTGACTTAGGACCTACATACAGAATTGCTATGGGAGAGTTGGCTGTCTTTTCTTTATGTTTCCACCTCTACCAAGTGAATTTCTGGGGCATGAAGTAACTGGCAATTCCTCTGGTGTTGGCGGGAGGTGGTGAAACACTCAGCTCGTCAGTGCTTGCCCAGCAGTGAGAGTGGGAGTATACGTTCCCGTTGCTCGAAGCTTGTGCGTCTCTCTTTTTTCTTATCCATTACTGTTTGCCCTGTTATTTTCTCTAAAGTCGAGTTGTCATGCCTGGAAAGTACTGCTCAAGGGATGAGAAGCTCCATATCTTTGCATGTAGGCAGGATAATGTCCCTATCAACACGATTTGTAAACGTACTGGACGTGCAAAATTGACCATCATGAAGATTCTTGCTGCAGCGAGCGGCCTGCCGCCTGATGTCATACCAGAGTGCAGGCATGGCAGTGGAATGAAGAGGACGACTTCCAGAGGTACAGATACGCTTCTGAAGAGGGAAGTAATCAAGAATCATCGACTGACAGCAGCAGAATTGAAGAGAATACATCCCCAGCTGTTACAAGACTTCTCAATTCGAACTATCCAGCACCACTTGCAGAAGGAGCTGGGTTTTGCCAACCCGCACCGCAGCCAATAAACCGCTTCTCACTGATCGCATGAAGAAGCAGTGCATTCAGTTTGCCAAGAAATATGCACACTGGACTTCGGATGAGTGGAGAAAAGTTATGTTTTCCGATGAAAGCACATTTCAAGTGTTCCAGGTGCATTCTGCCAAGATTCATTGCCCTGCCTCCTGTAGTTGATATGACCCTGCTTACATGGTGCCGGCTGTTAAGCACCCACAATCAGTAATGGTATGGGGGTGTTTCTCAGGTGATATGGGATGGGGAGGCCTCTACTTTCTTCCTAAGAACTTGATGATGAATGGTGGCTGGTACATTCTGGTTCTGAAAGATCATTTGTTAAACTTTTTTGCTATTCATGGGTGTGACTTTTTCATGCACGATTCAACTCCATGTCACAAGTCAAGAAAGGTGACAAAATGGCTTCAGGATAATCGAATGGAGGTCCTCAGCTGGTCTGGCAACAGTCTGGATCTTGATCCGATAAAAAAACGCTGGGCAGAGATGAAGAAAATCATGGCAGAGAAGAAGACACCCAATACCAGTACACCATTTCTGTGTGAGACAGCCCTAGCATGTATTCAATACGGATGGTGGGTGTTAGCACCGAAGTGGTGATCTGTGGAGATGTTGGAAGACTACTGGGCCCCAAGGAGGACTCCTGGGACTTGGGAATAGGCACTGAGGCCTTTGTCCAGAGTCGGACATGTTAAAAAAAAAAAAAAAAAAAAAAAATGTGGACAACCTCAAGACTGAGCTGACATATGTTTGGTGCAAAGAAATGTCCTTAAATTACTTTAGAGATCTAAGTGATTCCATGCCAAAATGCATCCAACTGGTCCTGAAAAACAAGGGAAACATGATTTCATATTAATGAATGGCATGTCATGAACAAGCACTGTGATAAACTATGATTTCTGTGTTTTTAAATACCTTGTGGGGGGAGGTCCTAAGTCAGTTTGCGGTAGCTGTATCTTTTTCATCATTCTGTTGTTATCCATTGGCCTACCTTGCCTCCCTTCTCCTTCAAATTCGCTTAGATATACCTTTTTCATCACTGTTTTCGTCCATTCTTTCCACATGACCAAACCATCATAGTACACTCTTCGATTTTGGTGTCCACAAACTTCCTGACTCTGCATCTTTCATGAATCACATTATTCTATATCCAATTTCACTCTCTGTACTCCACATACATTCCTCAGCTTTCCCATCTCCATTGCTCTTTCTCTTGCCTTTTCATTTTCACGCCACGCCATGGTCTCACTTCCGTATGTTAAAGTTGGTATCAACACTCCTTCATGTAAGCCTCGTGCAGCTGCAGCACTCAAGTCTCTGTCTTTCATCAAGGTGTTCATAGCACTAGCTACTTTCCTTCCTTGTGTCACTCTTCTTTCCACTTTTGCACATTTTCCTCTCTCTTCTATCACTATATCCAGGTATTTGAACTCTCTTACCAATTCCAGTCTCTCTCCATTCACTGTAACATCACACAGGGAGTCACCTTCTCTCCCAACAACCATCACTTTACTCTTTCCTACATTTACTCTCAAGGCACTACGCTTACAGACGTCAGCAAAACTCTGCACTAGTCTACCAAACTCTTGTCCGGTATTTGCAAGAAGTACTGCATCATCAGCATACAAAAAGTTTGAGATATTCCATCCATCACCATTTATTGCCAATGCCAGCCCTCTCTCCATTACTTGTATTTTTACTTCTCTTATCACTCCATCCATATATATATTGAACAACCATGGGGACATCACACAACCTTGTCACATGCCCAAATTGACTGTGACCCAATCACTTAGATGCCCTTTTATCCTTACACATGCTTCAATCCCATCATAAAACCTCTTGATGGCACCTAGCAGCTCACCATCTACACTGTACATGTGCAAAACCTTCCACAATCCTTCTCTGTCTACTTTGTTGTATGCATTTTCCAGATCCATAAAATGCCATAGACATCATATAGTCTGTCTCACTGCAAATGTTTGGTCCACACATCCTCTGCCACTCCTAAAGCCACCCTACTCATCACTCACTAGGACTTCTGATCTCTTTTACTTTCTCTATAATCATACTTCCATATACCTTCCCTCCCACATTCAATAGACTTATGCCACAGTAATTCTTGTTCTCACTTCACTCACCTTTATTTTTGTACAGAGGTACAGTCACAGCCTTTTTCCACTCACCTGACAGTTTCACTCACCCATGCCTTCTTACATATCTCCAACAAGCGCTTATTATTCCATCCATCCATCCATCACCCAATCCTATGTTGCCCCATGGGGAGTATCGGAGCCCAGGGCTAGGTAAGTTGTTCCTGACATTTAAGATGAGAGTGACACATTATTATTATTATTATTATTATTATTAGATAGAGTCTTTATTGGGTACATTTATTTGAAAGCTACAGAATGTGGTGAAATTTTTTGGCATATCAGATAGAGCCAGGATTCCGGGGGCTTGAATGATGAGTGAATGGAAGCGTGGCTCGTTGGAGTGGGCAGACTTGGGCTTTCTGGATGTTGCTTCTCCTCACCCTGCCCTAGGATGGGAAAGGAGGTTCGGATGATGATGATGATGATTACTGTATTTCTATTATTTTCATTATTATTATTTTTGTAGCTGCTAGGAATGGGATTAAAGAGTTGAGAGGATGGATGAGACTTTAGTGTATTGGTGTTGTGATGAGGAGGGGTAGATTGAGATGGTTTGGGCATGTTCAGAAATGGAGAAAGACAGGTGAATGCAGAAGGTGAGAAATGTAAATGTCTGGGGTAGGGTTGCGAGAAGCAGACCAAAAGAGACCTTGGACAAGTTCATAGAGTTTGACCACAGGGATAAGGGACTGAATAAGGAGGTTTGCAGAGACTGAGCAGTTTGGAGAACTGTCATTAGGTGACCAAGGCCAACACGTTCAAACATGTTCAAGCCTTTACAAATGATACGAACATTGTGATGAAACTTGGTTGAAGTAATGATGAGTATTTGTAGAGAGTTCTTGTTTTCTCTTTCCACAGATGTACAAAAGAGACTTGGCATTAGAGAGAGCAGATAGAGCCAAGGTAGAGAACCAGACAATTGAGCTGGTGAGAAGCATGAAGAACAAATGGAAAGCTGCAGAGGCTGAGAGAATAGAAAGTTTAACTACAAAGATAAATGTAAGTCCTATCTGAAATCACATTATTCATTTTGACTAATGTCTGCTAGGGACAGAGTTTGTTACAGGCTGTCCTCAAGGTTTGTTACAGGCTATCCTTAAGGTTTGTTACAGGCTATCCTCATTACAAGTCAGGAATATGTTCCAGAATATCACTACGGTACGATTTCTTTGTAACATGTATTGTTAGTTGGTGGAAACTAGCAAATCAGAAGTAAGGTAGCAGTGTCACTTTGACCCCTTAACTATAATTTTTAACTCATTGACTACCGGATGATTTTATTCACATTAAAGGGCCTCAAGTAAAGTTTACAATGTCTCTCTGCAATTGAATATAACAACTGAAAATAGCATGAATGCACTTAAGGGGAAAAAAAAAAGTGTGCTGGAGGAGTTAGACAGTTCTAAAAATTTTGCTCTGGAGTAATAATAATGTCAAAAGGTAAATTTTAATGAGGACATTGCTACTATACTCGCCTGGTATTGAAAATAATGTGGGGACAGAGTCTGAGCACAACCAACTAAAGGGGTATTGTGACAGCAATTGGTGAACCCTTTAAGTACTAGACACTGTTTTCATAATAATATTGTTGCTGTTAATCCATCTCTGTTTGGCTGAGCAGGCTTGTTGATCATAGGTGAGCAACTGAATCTCTGAGGCTTTCCTACAGGTACAGTAGAGAGGTGGCCTGCAGTCCTACCGGACCCAGGTTCAAATCCCGGCTGGGACAGGGAACAGTTTGAGGATTTGAATTTCTTAACATCAGACTTTACTGATATACCAGAAGACCCACCAACCTGTTGTAAAAATACCCCCGCTAATACCAATACACCAGTCCTGTATGGGACAACCCTAGCATGTGTTCAGTATGGACGGTGGGTGTTAGTACTGAAGCGGTGACATGTAGAGGTGTATGGTATGTAGGAGGACTACTGGGCCTTGAGAGCAGGTTGTGAAGCCTGTGCCCAGAGTTGGGGGGGGGGAAAGCAGACCATTGTTTTATGAACTGGCATATAATGAATCGCACATATGATGGCTAAAAAGTTTGGACCTTTGTGCGATATACAATCTTAGTTTTGCTTTGTGATCATTATGGTCCCACACAGTCTCGCTGGTTGATGTATGATTGCTATTTTTTCCTATATGAATGCTGGTATGCAAGCTTACAATCATTTCTTTGCTGCAAGATGACCTTTGAACTCAGTCACTGTTGGGTGTGTTGCTGTCTGTGATGGAACAATAGTATCGTGCTGGAGTTCTGCCTTCAGGTGAAGTGCAGCAAAGTTTAGGTGAACTGGAAACTTGTTTTTAGCCATTGTTGGGTGGGTGACCCTTGGCCAAAAACGTATTCCCATTTACCCCATGTTACAACTGATGATATATGGTGAATTGTTATGTGATGAATTTTTCAAATGCATTCTCATTGTAAAACAAAGGTTTGCTGCACACCATGTAGGAGTCCAATGCCCCTCTTGTAGTAGACAGTGTCTCACCAGGGTTGGACCAGGATCCTCCATCACAGCAGGGTACAGGGAAATACGATAATGTTCGGCTCCTGGACAAACACTGCAGCTGTTCCATCTAAAGTGCACAGTGCCATCTTTTTCATGTAGTTCTTACTAACACCAGATTATATTTTATTCACCTTAGGAGGACATCCTACTGATGAAGGGATTAATGGAGGCCAAAGTATATCTAACATTCAGATCAAAATCTCATGCAGTAAGCTTTAAAAATCATTTGCAACACAAAAGTGATGATATTTAGAGCTGATGGCAGTACCAGTTAAACATGGGGAACTTGGCCAAATGCAGTTTTCTGTAGTGTGTGGGAAGTAAATCCCATCTTGTGCAGTGTTATGATAAGTGGATGCATAATAGATATAGTAGTACCAGAGGTAGGTTGCAAAATAATGCTGCATTTGTGTGTGTGATGTGTAGGGGAGAGGATGCAGAGACAGAGGTGAGATAGGACTGACCTTGCTGGAGAGCTCTCAAGAACAATATAAAAGTTCTGATTCAGTGTGTGGATGGACAGGGGACTCCCCCAAGACATAAAATAACTTGGTGGTGGGATGAGGGTGTAGAAGCTGCAGTTGAGAAAAGAAGCCTTTTCCAGGAATGGAAAAGGGGTGGTAACAAACAGGAATACTTGGCTGCCAAAAATAGAGCTAGAAAAGAGGTTTACAGGGCTAAATCTAGGTCTCAGAGACATTTATTGGATAAATTGAATAGTGTGGAGGAAGAGCATAAGACAGTATAGATCAGTTGGGTCAAGGATTGTGTGGGTAAAGTTGAAAGTTGGAATACAAATGTGGGCGATTGTGTGTGTGTATGCGCCAACGCAAGATCGTGCTAGAAGAGTGAGAGAAGAGTTCTGGACAAATGTGGAAGTGTGCATGGAAAAGTTTGGAAGGAATGAGAGAGTGTTTTTGATCGGTGATATGAATGGTAAAGTTGGGAATGTGAAGGTGGATGGAATATTTGTTGAGTGGGGTGTGCCTGCTGAGATAGATGAGAATGGAAGTGCGTTAGTGGACATTTGTGCTGGGAGGGGGTTGGTGATAGCCAATACCCTCTTCAGGCATAAAATGATCCACAGGTATACATGGCGAGTGATGAGAAGGGTGGGTGGTGAACTGAATGAAAGGAAGGCAATGATTGATTATGTGTGTGTGGATGAAAGGATGCGAAGATGTGTAAAGGATGCAAGAGTGTATAGAGGTTGGGGGAGTGGACTTTCTGACCACTACTTGGTGGTGGCCAGAATTAGGATGCAAGTAAGATGGAGGAATAGAAGAAGGGAAAGACGAGAGGAAGGAGTAGTTGCAAGGAGAGTGGAAAGGTTACAAGAGGATGAGAAAAAGGCAGAGTATAAGATAGAAGTGGAGGAACGATTGGGCAAATATGAATTGGAGCAGATGGGAGACGTGGAAGGTGTGTGTAAGATATTTACAGAAGAAATATGTACAGCATGTGATGTGGTGTGTGGAAGGAAGAGAAGACGGAGGGGGTGCAAGGAACAGCGTGGTGGACTGAAGAGGTGAAACAGGCTGTGGCACAAAAGAAGAAAGCATACAATGAATGGATGAGAAATAGGGGCGTGGAAGAAGTTGAGAGGCGGAAGAGAGAGAGATATGTGGAAAGGAAGAGAGAGGTGAAAAGATTAGTAAGAGAGAGTAAGAAGAGAGTGGATGAGGAATTTGGAAGGAATTTGAGTGTAAAGTGGAGGGACTGTAAGAAAATGTTCTGGAGAGAAGTGAAAAGAGTAAGACAGGGTGGAAGTGAAGTTAGCAGGGGAGTGAAAGATAAAAATGGTAGATTACTAGTGGAGAAGGGAGAAAAAGTGAGCAAATGGAGAGAACACTTTAAGGAATTGTTGAACGTAGAGGATGGAAGTAATGCGAGTATAAGTGGCTGGGGAATGGCTGGGAGAAGGAGGGAGGTGAGAAGACAGGAAGAAATCAGTAGGATAGAAGTTGTGAAAGCAATGAAGAAAGTTAAATCTGGGAAAGCCCCAGGAATTGATGGAGTGTGTGGTGAAATGCTGAAGCATGGGGGAGAGATAGTAGTAGAATGGATGTGGAAGATGTGCAGATTGGCCTGGGAGGAAGGTAGAGTCCCGGAGGATTGGAAGTCAGGTATAATTATTCCCTTGTACAAAGGAAAAGGGGAAAAAGAAGTGTGTGGTAATCATAGGGGCATTTGTCTTCTTAGTATAATAGGAAAAGTGTATGGTAGGATACTTATTGACAGAGTTAGAGAAAGAACAGAGAAATTAGTTGGAGAAGAACAGGAGGCTTTAGGAAGGGAAGAGGTTGTGTAGATCAGATATTCATTCTTAGATCTTTAGTGGAAAAGTTTCTAGAGAAGGGAAAGAAGTTGTATGCGGCTTTCATGGATTTGGAGAAAGCATATGACAGGGTGGATAGACAAGGATTGTGGAAAGTGTTAAGAATATATGGAGTAGATGGGAAGTTGTTGAATGCTGTGAAGAGTATGTACGATGGTGCGAAGGCTGCAGTGCGTGTGGATGGTGAACTAAGTGAATTTTTCTCTTTGAAAGTTGGTTTGAAACAGGGATGTGTCATGTCTCCATGGTTGTTCAATCTGTACATGGATGGGGTAATAAAAGAGGTACAAGGTAGGGTAGTGGATGTTGGAGTGGCCCTTGTGAGAGAGGATAGTGTTTGGAAACTCCCTGTACTGTTGTTTGCAGATGATACTGTGTTGTTGAGTGAAGACGAAGGGGAGCTGCAAGGCTTGGTGGATGAGTTTGAGAGAGTGTGTAAGAAACGGAACCTAAAGGTGAATGTAGGGAAGAGTAAAGTGATGGTCTTTGAGAGAGGTGAAGTTAGTGAATGTACAGCGAGGTTGGATGGTGAGGAATTGGAAAATGTGAGTACGTTTAAGTATTTGGGTAGTGTGATGAGTAAGGATGGAGGTTTGGAGGGTGAAGTGCTTGAAAGGGTACAGCAGGGAAGAAAGGTTGCTGGTTCCTTGAAAGCAGTGATAAGAAACAGGGAAGTGAGCATGGAAGTGAAAAAGTTACTACATGACAGTATTGTGATACCAACTCTAACTTACGGAAGTGAAGCTTGGAGATTGTTGGAAGGACACAAGTCAAGAGTGAGAGCAGTGGAAATGAGTTATTTAAGAGGAGCCTGTGGAGTCATGTGGAGAGACAGGCTGACGAATGAGGATATAAAGGAGCGTTGTGGTGTGGATGTGGATGTGATAGGAAGCGTTATGAGGAACACACTGAGGTGGTTTGGCCATGTTGAGAGGATGGAGGGTGAAAGACTGACGAAGAGAGTGTATGTGAGTGAGGTGGAGGGGGGAAGAGGGAGGGGGTGGCTGAGGATGAGATGGATGGATGGGGTGGAGAGGTATATGAGAGAGGGGGGTGTGAGTTGGGAGCAGGGCAGTGAAATGGCGGGGGACAGGGCGACTTGGAGGCGATTTGTTTGTGGCCACCCCAAACGGGATTGAGGCGTCTGGCAATAGATAGATAGATAGATAGAATAGTGTGGAAAGGAAGAATGTGATATTTAAGGTGGCAAAATTAGATGAAGGAAAACAGGGATATCATAGGAGGTGAGCCATGTGTGAAGAATGATGAAGGAAAGATAGTGGTGAACAGTGGGGATATCTTAGCTGCCTGGAGAGAGCATTATAACTGGTTGTTGAATGAAGAGTTTGACTGGAATAGGGAAGGTTTGGAGCCAGCAGATCCAGTGTTTGACCCTTGGGCTTTCATTGATGCTGCTGCTGTGAGCAGGGCAATAGGCAGGATGCAGGTGGGGAAAGCAGTAGGTGCATCTGGGTTGACTGCTGAAATGCTGAAGGCCTCAGGAGATAGAGGAGTGGGGTTAATTACTGACTTGAAAAATACTGTATGATCATATATGAGTGTGTTGACCCAGATGATTGGTTGAGGAGTGAGATTGAAAATGTGTACAAGGGGAAGGATGATGCCCTTGAAAGAGGAAATTATAGAGGCATGAAGCTTTTGGATGAAGGTGATGGAGAGAGTGCTAGAGTCCTAGAGAAAGAGTGAATATGGATGAAATGCAGTTTGGGTCTATGCCATGCAAAGGCACCACTGATCCATATTCATTGTTCGACAACTTCAGGAAAAATATATAGGAAAGAAAGAAGATCTGTACTTTGTTGACTTGGAGAAGGCCTTTGACAGCTCCCTAGTGAGGTGATGAAGTAGGCAATGAGAAAGCCTGGGATCGAGGAGTGGCTCATTAGAGTGGTTATGGTAGTGTATTTGTGTGCTTGCACCCAGGTAATAGTGAACGGAGATTTGAGTGATGAGTTTTCTGTGAATGTTGGTCAGCATCAGGGGCTGTCTTGAGCACCTTGTTGTTTATCATGGTATTTGAAGCCCTCTCACATGACATAACAATTGGATTCTTGTGGTAGATGTAGTATGGCGATGATTGCAGAGAATGAAAGGGAGGCAGAGGAAAGACTTAAGAAGTGAAGAGATAGTAAGGGACACAAGGGTTTGAGAGTAAATACAGATAAAACAAAGATGATGGTATCTGTGGCTGGTGGCAGTACAGTAAAACCTGACTATAACAGACTAATTGGGGCCCATGCCATTCCAAAAAATGTGAAATTCTGATAACGATGACATCCGGACTTTCCCCTCGTAACCCAGACTTTTTCCAATATATCAGACATTAGTCCAGATCGTATGAATGTTTTTAAACTGTTTTGATTACCATTGTGGTACTGTATGGTGTTATAACTGTATTACATTAATCAATTGGTATAATATATATAATAATACTGTACTGTACACTGATAAACATGTCTTTTATTTATCTTATTGTGGTGAACATAGCTGAAGTGGTCAGGCAGTCCGGACTGCTTCTGGCTTTATTGGACTTTTTCTGATATATAGGAATTTAGTCTGGTAGCTCCTCAAGTCCGATAAAAGCGAATTCTGGTCTACTGAAGTCTTTTATATCGAGGTTTTACTGTACTGTCAAAGAAGAGGGAGATTTGCCACAAGGGCGTGGGAAGTAATTCCATCATGTGCAGCTTTTGTGGTAAGTGGGTACACAAGTGATGTAATGGTATTAGAGGTAGACTGCAAGATAATGGTGATTTCATGTCTGCAGTGTGTCGGGAAGAGCATGTGGAGATGGTCAGGCATAAATGGGCCGATCTTGCTGGCAAGTCTCGTGTGTGTGGAAGAGTTTTGTTATCTGGGAGACATGTTAGGTACTGGAGTTGTGGCTGGAATTGGTTCTGTAGCTAGAGTGGGGAGTGGTTGGAAAAAGTTCAAGAAGCTGTTACCTCTCCTGACACTGAGAGGGCTCTCCCTCTGTTCTAAAGGAACTTTGTATGTGGCATGTGTTAGGAGTGTAACGCTCTATAGTAGTGACACCTGGGCAGTAAAGGAAGATGATACTCACAGGCTCAGACGTACAGAAATGACAGTGATTAGGTGGAAGTGCAGTGCGTCCTTGAATGCGAGGCCTGGGAAGAGGGGGGGCAAGGTTTACATTGGAAGAGTTAAGAGGTAGGATGGGACTGGATTGTATTGGTGTTGTGGTGAGGAAGGATAGATTTGGGTGGTTTGGGCATGTGGAGAGGGTGGGGGATGACAGTTGGGTGCAGAGTGTGAGAAGTGTTAAATTAGGGGTAGGGTTGCGGGAGGTAGAACGAAAAAGACCTCGGATGAAGTCATACCTTGGATAAGGGATTGAATAGGGAGGCTGCTAGAGAATCGAGCCGTACAGAGAACCACCATTAGATGGCCAAGGCCGACGCATGCAAGCATGTTGGAGCCTTTAAAAACGAAAATGAAACAAAAATGATTGCACACAAAAGTGATGATATCTAGGGTTGGTGTCAGTACCATCAAAACATAGGGGGCGTGGCCTTGTGCAGTTTGCTGTAGTGTGTGGGAAGTAACTCCCATCTTGTACAGTGTTATGATAAGGGGATGCATCGATGTGTAGTGGCATTAGAGGTAGGCCGCGAAATAATACTGACTTTATGTGTGTGGTGTGTAGTGATGAGGATGCAGAGACTGAGAGGTGAGATAGGACTGACCTTGCTAGAGAATCTCCGAATGTCTGGAGGGGTTTTGTTATTTGGGGACACATTATGTGCTGGAGGTGGGGCTTGAGCTAGTTCTGTGGCTAGGGTAAGGAGTTGAGGGAGCTGTCGCCACTCATGCCACTGAGAGGGCTCTCCCTTCGTAGTAATGGATCCTTGTATGCAGCGTATGTTGAGGGTATAATGGCATAAGATAGTGTGACTTGGGCAGTAAAGGAGGTGCATATTGGCAGGCTTAAATATGCGGAGATGATTAGATGGATGTGTTGTGTGTCCTTGAATGACAGGTCTGGGAGTTAGGAGTACAAGTGAAGAGTTGAGAGGAAAGATGGGACTTGGGTGTACTGTTTAAGTGTTGTGATGAGAAGGTTTGGACATGCAGAGGGAGAGAGGTAAGAATGTGCTGTGTAGAGTTGCAAGAGGCAGATCGAAAAGACCTGAGATGATGTCATAGAATGTGATCTCAGTGATTAGGGACTGAATAGAAAGGCTAATAGAAATCAAGCAGCAAGGAAAGCTGCCATTAGGTGACCGAGACTAACACATGAAAACTGTTGGAGCCTTTATAAATGAACTAACAGCATTTGGAAAATATGAATATGTCATTAAAGAATTGCTGTTCAGCTGCTTGGGAAGTCTTAAAAGAATCATTTGTGTATTGGACAACCCACAGAGGCAGACAGAAAGTTTAATAAAAACAGTATAGTTGATGATAGGTAAAATCTCATTTGCCCATATATTTTGCACCAGCATTGAATGGTTTGAGGTTTTCATTCTGTCTGTTGTGCTTCACCAAGCCTCCTTCCTCAAGTACTTCTCTACTACATTCACTTCACCCTTGGTCCTCATGTCCTTACTCTCCCATTGTCTTTCCATGTGGTGGTAGGTTGGGGGTTTCGATCATCCACTCACTTGACTTAGTGCCGCCTACTTTTTCTTGCATTTCTTTTTTGTTTTGTGTGTGTGTGTGTTTGTGTCTGTCCTACTCACCTTTTCTTTTTCCATCCATTGCATCACTGTTTATTACAGTACTCCTCTTTCCACTTCATGTGGCTCTACACTGAGTGACAAGCCAAACAGTTTCCCATAACTCAGGAAACAGTTTATAGCACTGAGTGGTAACCACATAGCCTGAGAATGGGGCGATGTGGAGCCTACTATGGTGCCCCTGTTAATTGGGTGGAGATGCAGATGCGGCATCCACTCAGGAACCAAACTTCCACATTAATCTCTGCGCCTCACTGCTGAGGTGCTGTCAGCCATATACGAACATCAGTTCACCGCAGGGATCAGTCCTGCATGGGCATTTGATTGCCTTTGGTTACTGGTTCTGCTTTTCATCTAAATTGGTCATCAATGAGTGACCCTTACTTTTTGCAGGCATATGAGGAAGAAATTGCTGCTTTACAGTCGCAGAAGGAAGAGATTGGTAAGGCATTCGTAGACAGAGAGAAAGACTTCAAGGTCATCATAGCAAAGAATGAAGAACTGAGAAAGCGACTTAAGGAGAAGGTGAGATATGTGAATGATAGCTTGAAAATATGTGAGTAGGAGTTAGTCATATTTTTGTAAATTTTCCTCCTCTTAATCCTATCAATGCAGTAACAGCTTCTTGTATTTTGTTCTCGTAATTGTTTGATTTCATTCAGCTCTGTAGGGAAGATGTAATTAGAAGCAGTCTGTTACTTTCTCCAATAAAATTTTTTTTTGTATGTCTGATGAATGTATTTTAAAAAGAATCTCTGAAACTGAAGTAATTAAGAAAGAGAGATTGATGTATAGATTCTGTTCACTGCCATGTCTGTATGTCGAGATATTTTGTGGTCTACTGGGTGGAGTACCCAAGTTTAATTGACAGCCTTGTTATTTGCACAAGATCAGTCCCCAAGAAGTTGTTTATGGTAATTTTTTGTATATTGTTAATTTATATATTTACCAATACAGGGTACTTGATAGATTGATTGATTTTTTTCTTATCTCCTTATGCACTTGAGTACTGCCTCCTTTTTGAGACGAGTCTCTGTTGCCTACGGGAAAATCAGAGATGGACCTTCACACTGTACAGTGTATTGATGTAGTGCATTAGCTTTGTTGCTGTCGTGCAGTTTTTTAGATGGTCTAATGCATTTAGGCACTGACCTGATACAGCCCTTAAGGGTCCAATTTTGAGGGACAATTGGGGTTTATTGCTCATGTATTGCTGCACAGGGAAGAACAACCAGGAACTAGCCATAAATGTCTGGACTGAGTAGCCTGCCTCAAGACCCCCTGTGCTCCTGATGGGGCAATGCTGGTTTGGATGATAAATGAATTTATTTTTTATCAGTTAATGCCAGTAAGGGGAGTAGGTTGATCATGACTTCGTCAGCCTAGCCTCACATCCTTATACTTAGGAAGGGACTGTATAGGAGTGACTGTTTTTGCTTTAATGAACAGACTTACAAGGTATTTTGTGTTCATACCCCCACACTACAGGTATTCTGTGGTAGTAGTTTTTTGTATGGCATCTGTAATTATCAAGGAATGTTGAACTTTCAGCATTTTTGTAACAAAATTGTGCTTTTTTGACTTTGCCTTGCCCTCCTCTTCAGGAACAGAAGGAGTTAGTGAACCAGCAGAAAAAGAAAGAAGACCAGTGTATGGGTGACTGTCCAGCTGCCAGTGAGACCAAGAAAAAGCTGCAGGAAGTCATGTCAAAGCTGGAGTCTGAACAGGAGAAAAATACAGAGAATGCAAGTAGGTTGCAGGAGGCACTGAGAGAGAGCAGCAAGGTGGTGCAGTTGGAGAGTGAGAAAGAGCATTTGGACCAGGAGAGGGCAGTGCTAGAACAGCAGCTGCACCAACTGAGAGTTGATCGTACTCGACTGGAAGAGGAACTGGCAACCTCGAAGAAGAGCTTCCAGGATGCTAAGGAAATGGTAAAATTAGTATAGTAGTGTATTGCATGAAAGTATCTGAGTAGAATATCATGAATAAGATATTGTTGATTGGAGAAGTTTTATAGGAATGAACAAGTTTGGTGATTTATGTGATGGAAAAATAAAATGCTTGTAAATCCATGTATGATGCTGTATTCTCTTGAGATTTTTTTTTCTTTTTCTATAAGAAGTGAGTGTGCCTGTTAATGTGTTAGTATATCAATATAAGTAATAGTCTACCTAACTGCATTAACCTCTTAATTATTTGTGATGCATTTCAGAATTTTATTTGACTAATGCTAGATGCATTAATAATTTAGAATGATTTACAGTGTTGATCATGATGAGAGTTTTGACTGGAGTGTGCTGTGTTGTAAAGGAAATGAAGCAAGTGAAACTGAGTATCAGAAGGAACTGTATTATGTACCTACATTTATCTGTATACAGGAAGTTAAGACAAAACAAACATACCGGTACCATTGGTTTACAAAAAATCTGAGGCAAGCATGAAATTAGGTGTTCTAACCTAATTTTGGGGTGCTGATTTCAGATTCGAAATCCATTTTCACTCATCACCTCTAATTTTTGAGCTATACATGTATGCATGTACGTACATGTATACATATAGGCCTAGGCTCAAAATATTTGCCAAAAATCCATTTACTGTCTTATTTTCTTGGAACTTGGTTTAAAATGCATGCCACAACAAGGTCAAACATGTGCATTGTGCGGCTGAGAACACCAGTAGCTTACTGGGGGTCTAGGAGCACTTTTGTGCCTGGGAAACACAGTGTCCAAGAAAATCCTCAGGTGGACATGAACAAGGTGCTTCTTCCCCGTCTTCATATCAAGCTTGGCCTTATGAAGAATTTCGTGAAGGCCATGGACAAGGATGGCGCTGCCTTCCAACACCTGTGCACTCTGTTCCCAGCTTTCATTTCTGCTAAGCTCCAGGAGGGCACCTTCTTCGGACCTCAGATCCGGGAGGTGCTGAAGGATGAGGTATTCAAAGAGAAGCTCACCTCGAAGGAACTGAGAGCATAGGAAGCATTTAAGTCAGTCTGCCATGGCTCCCTTGGCAACACATGGGCACTAGATTACCAAGAGCGTGTCGAGAAGTACGTGCAGGCTTATCAGGATATGGGGTGCCGAATGTCTCTCAAGATTCACTTTCACCACTCCCACCTCAACATCGTCCCCCAGAACCTCGGAGCACTAAGTGACGAACATGGGGAAAGGTTCCACCAAAATATTACTAAGATGGAGAGCAGCTACCAAGGCAAGTGGAACCCCAGCATGATGAGGGACTTTGCTGGATGCTCCTGCATGACATCCTGGAGGCAAAGTACACCAGATCGTCCAAAAAAAATCACTTCTGACTGTAGTACTATGATGTGTATATATGCTAATATCCAAGTAACAGTAATATTTAGTTCTGTCAGTGTTCTGTGTCTGTTTTGTTTCTTTCTGTCTGTTTAAGACATGAAATAAACTCATTATATTATAAATATATGCATTGTAATAAAAAAACGGGATATGTGAAAGCAAAAAAACTAGAGGTGACAGAGCAAAACTGTTTAGAAATTTGAATTAAGCATATCAAAATTAGTCAAAAACACCTATTCACATGCTTGCCTCAGAATTTTTTTTTTTTTGTAAACCAGTGTAATGGTACCGAATGCTGTCATGAAAATAGAGAAACTCATCCTACCATTTTTCTAGGAGCGACTGGAAAGGAAAAAGAAGATTGAGCAACTTGAGGATCAGCTGTCTAAGGAGAAGAAGGAGTGCATGATGCTGCGGAAACAGCTGCAGGTATGCTTATAGTTTGGGGTCACAAACAAAACTTTCCAACCCCTTCAATCAGTAATGCATTTTATTGGGTCATTCTTGTTACTTCTAGATGGTCATATTCAACTTAGGAAAAGTCTCTCACACTGAAAGTGCCCCTGAAAGCTAAGGCTAACCTCTCTAGTTTTGAAAGTCTCCCTCAAACTGAATGAAATTGTCTGGAGATGGCACAAATCAATGAAAAAAACATCCTCAGATTGGATGTGGTTAAACCTTTCAGTAGGATGAAAATATTGTTTTAATTCTTGCAACTGCAAGATGCTGTTATTCAGCTTAGAGAGATTGTACAGTAGAATCTCAGATTTAGACAGCATTTGGTACTGTAAAAACCTGCCAAAATTCAAGCTGTCCAAATTTACATAGACATCACATGGAGAAAAATAAGTTGGTGCTAAGGGTGACTGTTGATGACACAGACAGATAAAATGTATATATTTGTTTTATAATTTTCTTTCTGTATGATTTGAACATGAAAACAATTTGAATTAATAACTAACATTTCCACCACCTAGCTTCCATTATACAGTATCATCATCATCATCATCCGGACCTCCTTTCCCACCCAAGGGCAGGGTAAGGAGTAGCAATGTCCAGACAGCCCAAAATTGCCCAATCCAATGGGCCACACTTCCATTCACTCATCATTCAAGCCCCCGGAATCCTGGCTCTATCGGATACACCAAAAACATTCACCATGTTCTGTAGCTTCACATATCGTATCCGACAGAGTCAGTCCAGATGCTGCCACATTAAAAAGGGGTGCCAAAAATCCCTGATCATGCACATCTCCTCACAAAATTCATCCAGCCAGATCGATCTCCTGTCAGTTCCCTAGCCTCACCGACTTCCAAACCTCTCTTCCTCTCACATTCATCCACCATATCTCTCCACCTTCTCCTTGGCCTACCTTGACTCCTCCCTCCTTCGAATTCACTCAGATATACCTTCTTCACCACTCTGTTGTTATCCATTCTCTCCACATGACCATACCATCTCAGTACACTCTCTTCAATTCTGGTGTCTACCGACTTCCTCACTTCGCATCTTTCACGAATCACATTATTTCATATCCTATCCACCCTCTGTACTCCACATACATTCCTCAGCAGTCCCATCTCCACTGCTCTTACTCTTGACTTTTCATTTTCATGCCACACCATAGTCTCACATCCATATGTTAAAGTTGGCACTAACACTCCTTCATGTAAGCCTCGTGCAGCTGCAACACTCAAGCCTCTGTTTCTTATCAAGGCCTTCATTGGACCAGCTACTTTTCTTCCTTGTATCTCTCTACTTTCAACTTCTTTTGCACATTTTCCCCTCTTTTCTATCACTGTACCCAGGTATTTGAACTCTCTCACCAATTTCAGTCTCTCTCTCCATTCACTGTTACGTTGCACTGGGAGTCACCTTCTCTCTCAATAACCATCACTTTACTCTTTTCTACATTTACTCTCAAGGAATGACGCATACAGACATCAGCAAAACTCTGCGCTAGCCTACCAAGTTCTTGTATGGTACTTGCAAGCAGTACTGCATCATCAGCATACAACAAATCTGAGATATTCCATCCATCACCATTCATTACCAATGCCATCCCTCCCTCCATTACTCATGTTTTCACTTTTCTTATCACCCCATCCATATATACATTGAACAACCATGGGGTCATCACACAACCTTGTCGAACGCCCACACTGATTATGAACCATTCACTTAGATGCCCATTAACCCTGACACCTGCTTCACTACCATCAAAAAAACTCTTGACGGCACCTAACAGCTTACCCTCTACACCGTATTTGCGCAAAACCTTCCACAATCCTTCTCTGTCCACTTTGTCATATGCTTTTTCCAGATCCAATTATTCAGCAGCTGATTATTCAGTAGATCCTATATTTCAGCAGTTTTGAGAAAGTAATCCCTCTGTTATCCAGATGGCCATTGCCCAGACCATCCATTACCCGGACGCTGTGAACTGGCTGTTCAAAACCATTATTCTTACATTTTTTCATAATATCTGGACAATACTTGTGTCTAGGTGGAAATTATGGCCGCACAAACATTTTCGCGCCCAGTCGGGCAGGATTAGCCCAGTTGCGCTGTCCTGTCTGGCTGGGTAGTTCACCCGTCAACCGCTAGAGAGACCCTCTTCCGTTCTTAGTTCCCGCACGGCTCCCATTTTGCAAACAGATCCTCTCGGACATTTGTTATGGCTGCGCATGTTGTGGCTTTTGTGGTTGTTTCCTACCTTTTTCAGGCCTTGCTATTCCTTGCATGCCTATTTCTAGGGTGTGTGATGATGGCCTCTTCACCAGAGAAAAGGAAGAGGGTAGTGATGACTCTGGAGAAGCGTGAGATCCTGGGTAAGATTGATGGGGGATGGTCTTATCGTGAATGTTGACTTTGATTTTATTCTAGCCTACAGTACTTTACCATGATTTTATTCCATTCTACCATTATGTTTTGTGTGCCCACTACATTTTTCATGTGTATTTGTTTTTTTTTTTTTTTTTTTTTTTTTTTTTCAGGGTATGGCCCTGCAATGGTGACTGCTTGTCTGTGGTTGATGGGTCTGCTTGACCATGGTAATTGCTTGGCTGTGGTTTATAGGTCTGCTTGACCAGATTGAGTAGTGTTAAACAACAGGAACAAGTGTTGTATGATGTGCTGTAGTGGCCTTTCACACTGGCTTTCAGAGTGAGGTTATGTACAGTCACTCATAAAAGAAGTGATCCCTCGTTAACCAACCCCTCCGCGTTTCGTCTGGTAACACTGTAACCTTTACAACTTCAGGTGATTCGAGTTGGGCTTTGAGACACTATGCCTTAGTGAACCTCAGGTCGAATTCAATTTCACTTCTTGATGAACTAATGTATTTATGGCGTGTGCAGCAGTGCTCTTCATAATATTGTTTTGTATATTAAATGTCATATAATGTAGCATCTATCATTCGCATTGAAACATGATGAGTGGATGCACAAAAACAGTTATGATGTCATATATGCCAGTGATTTCCAACTATTCTCCACATAGTTCAAAACATTCTGTTGAAGTGATTATTATAACTTTCACCCCGTAACCTAACCTGTGACGTTATGTTTAAAAATTTAATGTCACATAACTGAATTGGGGTGGAGAGGTATATGAGAGAGGGGGGTGTGAGTTGGGAGCAGGGCAGTGAAATGGCAGGGGACAGGGCGACTTGGAGGCGATTTGTTTGTGGCCACCCCAAACGGGATTGAGGTGTCTGGCAATAGATAGATAGATAGATAGATTGCTGAATTGGAGTTTCTATGCTGGTACATGTCCCCAAATGACCAGTAATTAATCTTGTGCTGACCCCCACACTATAAAAAAAAAAAAAAAAAAAAAAAAAAAAAAAAAAAAAAGGTAATTCCCATGAGGGCTACTCAATTTTAAAGGCGGCGTGTCTTCATGACGTGTGATTTTGAGGTAAGCTTCAACACCGTGATGAAATAGTGACACAATTCTTTGACATACAGTAATTATGGTTTAATCGTTTTGACAAGGTTTGTAAAGCAACTGTGCTCTCGATGACCTTGTCAGAAGAAAAATGATCTTTGATGCTTAATCTACATCTGATTTATGACGTATTACTGGATTAAATATATTACTGTGGGAATGATACTGTTATGACTAAAACAGCAGTTTGCTGGTAAAATGAAGATGAAAGTTACACTTTTATTAGGCTGAGAGGATCACTGCTGCAGTGGCGTATCCAGGCAAACACACGTTCCCACATTCGTGATACTATCGTTTTTTTCTATTTTCCATTGTGGTTTTGTATTTCTCTCTCTCTCTCTCTCTCTCTCTCTCTCTCTCCACTTTGCACGTATGTGTAAATTAAAATTCACTGCCGCACCCACTCCCAGTCTGGTATTCTGTTTTGTTTTACTGCTGTGGTGGTAGTCAATAGAAATTCTGTTTTCCACTACTTATTCTTTTAGTTTGATTCTCATTGGCTCAAGCATCAGGGGTGGTGCATACGTCAAGACTATCTATCTATTGCCAGATGCCTCAATCCCGTTCGGGGTGGCCACAAACAAATCGCCTTCACGTCGCCCTGTCCCCCGCCATTTCACTGCCCCGCTTCCAACTCACACCCCCCTCTCTCATATTGCTCTCCACCCCATCCCTCCATCTCATCCTCGGCCTCCCCCTCCTTCTTCCACCCTCCACCTCACTCACATACACTCTCTTCGTCAGTCTTTCACCCTCCATCCTCTCCACATGGCCAAACCACCTCAGTGTATTCCTCCTAATGCTTCCTATCACATCCACATCCACACCACAACGCTCCTTTATATCCTCATTTGTCAGCCTGTTTCTCCATGTGACTCCACAGGCTCCTCTTAAATAACTCGTTTCCACTGCTCTCACTCTTGACTTGTGTCATTCCAGCAATGTGTCATTCCAGCAATGTTCAAGCTTCACTTTCATACGTTAGAGTTGGTATCACAATACAGTACTGTCATGTAGTAACTTTTTCACTTCCATGCTCACTTCCTTGCTTCTTATTACTGCTTTCAAGGAACCAACAACCTTTCTTCCCTGCTGTACCCTTTCAAGCACTTGACCCTCCAACCCTCCATCCTTACTCATCACACTTGTCGGAAATTTAGGAATAATTCCTCCCATTTTCTATTTTAGTTGGTGATGGGCAGTCGTATTTTGGAAGTATAATGTATTATACGTAACCCAGGGTGATGGGTATATAGGATTACGTATATTTATACTATGGTTCATAATTTAGTCTTTTTCCCAGCCATGGATGGAATGTGCACATATGCATTTTTAGTTATTTGATTGGTGGATCGCCTCTGTTCTTCTCTCCAGAGGTCTAAGTTTTAGTCTCGGCTAGGCCTCGGTCAATTACGAGTCTCGAGACCTCAGTTATTCGGGCTCTCGCCCACGCTCTCAGTCCTAATTCATTGAGTCTTAGTCTCAGATGATCTCGAGTCGAGTCAGAGGCAGTCCCAGTCATGCCTTAGTCACGCTTGGAAGCAGTCTAGCCACTCTCGTAGTATTGAGAGAGAATTCGATTGGGACAGACTGGACTGATTAATTAATTTACGACAGTGCTTCCTCCTAGATGGGAATGAACATTATCAATTCACTTTAATTTATAAATAGTGTAAATAGTAATGCTTACGTAAAAAGTACGTTTTTGGTCCAGGCCGTAACCTCCAGCAATCCGCCAAGCACTAGCAACAAGCAACATCTTCAACAACTCCGACCATATGGCAACAACCTACAAGCCTCTTCATTGCTACTCTTAAGCTAAGTAACTAAATGACCCTTAGTGGTGAAAGACTGGGCGAATAATATTTCACCAGGGTTTCCAGCTTTTATTTGAGGATCCTTAAATAGATCGTTTAGTTGCTTAGTAGGGAACACAACCTACACGTCATTACGATCCAGGTGAGTCCTGGGAGTAAGACATATATCCGGACAAATTATGTAGTGTTGTAGGCCTATTTTTGTCTTGTTTAGTGCAAGTGATTAGCCAGTTAAATATTTACGACACTACTGGGGGTATATTCTAAATTTTTCTAATTTTTCCCCCACAACACTACCCAAGTACTTAAATGTACTCACATTTTCCAATTCCTCACCATCCAACCTCGCTGTACATTCACTGACTTCACCTCTTTCAAAGACCATCACTTTACTCTTCCCTACAATCACCTTTAGATTCCGTTTCTTACACACTCTGCCAGACTCATCCACCAAGCCTTGCAGCTCTCCTTCGTCTTCACTCAACAACACAGTATCATCTGCAAACAACAATACAGGGAGTTTCCAAACACTTCGCTCTCTCACCAGGGCCACTCCAACATCCACTACCTTACCTTGTACCTCTTTTATTACCCCATCCATGTACAGATTGAACCACCATGGAGACATGACACATCCCTGTCTCAACCCAACCTTCAAAGAGAAAAATTCACTCAGTTCACCATCCACATGCACTGCAGCCTTAGCACCATCATACGTACTCTTCACAGCATTCAACAACTTCCCATCTACTCCATATATTCTTAATACTTTCCACAATCCTTGTCTATCCACCCTGTCATATGTTTTCTCCAAATCCATGAAAGCCGCATTCAACTTCTTTCCCTTCTCTAGAAACTTTTCCATTAAAGATCTAAGAATGAATATCTGATCTACACAACCTCTTCCCTTCCTAAAGCCTCCCTGTTCTTCTCCATCTAATTCCTCGGTTCTTTCTCTAACTCTGTCAATAAGTATCCTACCATACACTTTTCTTATTATACTAAGAAGACAGATGCCCCTATGATTACCACACACTTCTTTTTCCCCTTTTCCTTTGTGCAAGGGAATAATTATACCTGACTTCCAATCCTCCGGGACTCTACCTTCCTCCCAGGCCAATCTGCACATTTTCCACATCCATTCTACTGCTATCTCTCCCCCATGCTTCAGCATTTCACCACACACTCCATCAATTCCTGGGGCTTTCCCCGATTTAACTTTCTTCATTGCTTCCACAATTTCTATCCTACTGATTTCTTCCTGTCTTCTCACCTCTCTCCTTCTCCCAGCCATTCCCCAGCCACTTATACTCGCATTACTTCCATCCTCTATGTTCAACAATTCCTTAAAGTGTTCTCTCCATCTGCTCACTTTTTCTCCCTTCTCCACTAGTAATCTATCATTTTTATCTTTCACTCCCCTGCAGACTTCACTTCCACCCTGTCTTACTCTTTTCATCTCTTTCCAGAACATTTTCTTACAGTCCCTCCACTTTACACTCAAGTTCCTTCCAAATTCCTCAGCCACTTTCTTCTTACTCTCTCTTACTAATCTTTTCACCTCTCTCTTTCTTTCTACATATAACTCTCTCTTCCGCCTCTCAACTTCTTCCATGCCCCTACCTTAGTAAATACGATTGGTGGGATTAACCTCTCTTAATCCTTAACTCAGGTGACCACTCAACCTGCCCTGCTCAGCAGGGAATGATTTTCATATCACCTGAACTGTACCGTACTGTATAGAAAGGATTTTTCCATTAACCCGTGCCGTCCCGGCAACGTGAATTAACGTCCGCACATGATGTGCACTCATGTCCCGGCGACGTGAATTAACGCGGCAACATTGCAAGTTGCATAATTTTCACATTTTTCAAAAATCGCGCCTGATTTCTGTTCGCCCGCCTACGCAAGCCTCACCTACTCCCCACCAGGCGGATAATCCCCTAGACCCAGATTAACCTCACCAGACCCCTTGATCCTCCACTTACCTCTCATCAGTCACCCAGGTCAGATATGGTGCGTTGTGGGCTGTCAGAGGAGGAGATACAAGTCGCCCTGGATACCTTTACAGGGGATAGTGATTCCCCAATGGATGATGACACCCTCGATGTCGATTATGTGCAGCCTGAGGAGGTAACCAGCAGCAGTGATGAGGAGGTCCCTTCCCCAAGGAAAGTCAAATATATTACATACAGGAGGGCAGGGGACGGCCAGCCTGCACCAAGTGCTGCATCTAGGCAGCAACACCTACCATCAGATGAGGACGAGGACGAGGAAGCAGTACATGGTGGCGTATTTTCCTGGCTGGGGAAGGAAAAGATATCGCCACGTGGGACTGGGACAGACGGCACATCGTGACTGTTCCACAGGTATGTTCCATTTATGTGTTCTGTGGCAGGAAGTAGTGGTGTGGGGATGGTTAGGGCAGTAGAAAGTGAAAGTGTTGGGGTGGGAGAGCTCAGACAGATTCGTGAAAGCGAGAGTGGTGTGGGGGAGGCAACACGTCAACGTGGTGTTCATGTTAGGCGTAGTGTGAGTTAGCAGAAGGTGAAAGCACTTGTCTAACATGTAAATGGGTAATATGTTATATTCGAAGTATTATAAAAGGTGAATAATTAGATTTTGAGTTGAAAAAATAATGACGGTACCTGAAGTCACGTTGTAGCGCCATTGCTATGCTCATTCTTTTCGTAAAGCATGTACATCTATAAAAGCAATTGTATAGTTACTGTAAAGTTAGTATGTAAGTTGAAAAATATCTAAGTTGAAAGTCATACAACATACATTCAGTAAGTAAATAGGCGCTAGGAAGAATTCTGTTCATGGTGTAAGATGAGTGGAAAATTCCCCAGTGGCTCCTAATTTAGCCACCAGTTATGGGATAAGCTGTCTCCCAGTGGACCACCATCCCACCTCACTCTCTCTCTCTCTCTATAACATGTAGAGGGGTAATATGTTATATTGGAAGTATTATAAAAGGTGAATAATTAGATTTCGAGTGACCTGAATTCACGTGGTTACGCTATTGCTGTGCTCATTCTTTTCGTAAAGCATGTACATCTATAAAAGCAATTGTATAACATGTAAAGGGGTAATATGTTATATTGGAAGTATTATAAAAGGTGACCTGAACTCACCTGGTTACGCTATTGCTATGCTCATTCTTTTCGTAAAGCATGTACATCTATAAAAGCAATTGTATAGTCACTGTAAAGTTAGTATGTAAGTTGAAAAATAGTCTAAGTTGAAAGTCACAGAACATAGGCAGTAGGTAAATAAGCGCTAGGAAGAATTTTGTTCACGGTGTAAGAGGAGTGGGAAATTCCCCAAGGGCTCTAAATTTAGCCACCAATTATGGGATAAGCTGTCTCCCAGTGTACCACCATCCCACCTTACTCTATCTCTCTCCCTCTCTCTATTAGGATAAGGCTTACTGTAAATCGTGTACTACTGTGAAAGCAAATGTCTGACATGGAAAAGGCCAGAATGTAATGTGAGAAGTACTATAAAGGGGGAGAAAATAAATTCAGAGGTGAAAAAATAATGACATGATTTACCTACGTAAATTAGCGCTACTTCTATGCTAATTCTTTTCATAAAGCATGTATTTCTGTAAAAGCAATTGTCTAACATGTAAATGGGTAATATGTTATGTTATAAGTAATCAGAAAGATGAAAAAATAGAATCTGAGTTGAAAAAAGCATGAAAGACCAAGTTGTCACTTGGTAAATAAGCACTATTCTTATGCTAATTCTTTTCGTACAGCAAGTACATCTATAAAACTAATTGTATAACATGAAAGTGGGTTATATATTATAAGTAATCTAAAAGGTGAAAAAATAGAATCTGAGTTGAAAAAACATGACATAAAATGATCTCACTTGGTAAATAAGCACTACTTTTATGCTAATTCTTGTCATAATGCCTCAAAATATGTACAAACAATTATGTAAAGTTGAAAAAGGTATGATGTAATTGTGGAAGTAATATGGAACATGAAAAAATACAATAGCTGATGAAATAACGATGTTTGCTACCATCGGTGACATAATCAACTGATTTCGCTAAGGTCGCACAATGGTACATACCTTATTTCTCAGTTTTTTCTGTATAAAACCCAATATACTTGTGGTATACATATTTCCAACATATGAATACATGATAATAAACGTATACTGCATCAGTTCAGAGTACCCGTGCCACCATAGAAAACGTATGGCGAAAAGACTACTCATAGAGCATGGCAGTACCTGTCAAACTTACCTGCTCCAGGTAAGCCATTTCTGGACCCAAGGGACACCTTTCTTTGTGATTTTCCTTAGTTTCTGACCAAAAGCGAATGTTTGAGCAAAAAAAAAAATGATCCAAAAAAGCCGGGACTGGGGCGGACCAAAGCTCAGAAAACGTCGGGATTGGGCGGGTTAAGGAAAAAAAGAAAAATGCCATAAAGCTATTCATCCAGAAAATTTTCACCTACAAAAGTTGGGGGGACAAAAGATACTTCGTCCCTCAGGCTTCAAGAAGTGGGAGGGAAACGTCCCCCTGTCCCCCACCCAGATGAGGCCCCTGGGACACATATTTATATCTGCTTACATTCTAAAATGTAGTCAGAGGTGATCAAAATGGCTTCATGCAGTCTTCAAAAATTCTTCTTGTTTCAGTTGTTTGTAACAATAATTGTGCAGTGTTTACAACTGGCTACAGGGTGAGAGGATGTGGCTAAGGGGACAGGAAGGCCATTTTTACACCTTATCAGGATTCATGTGCAAAACATCATTACAGCTCTAATATTAACCACATAATCTAACGTAATGGAAATTGTTAAATTATAATTGGTCATTTTTTCTCAGTGGTTTTATCATATTTAGTCTAGCTTTCAATTTCAAAGGAAATTATTGCTCCCAAATAAATATTTTTGGACGTAAATAATATTGTTTAATATACAAGTGGTAAAAAGGAAAACTGTATTGTCATACAGGAACTATACTAAAAATCCCTTTCAGCATTTCCCCAAAATTTTCCCAGAGGGGGCAAACTGCCCCCCCTGCCCCCCCAGTGGCTACGTGTATGCACTTCTGTAGTAATACTGCATTATGTGCCTTGTGACATTTTCGCAGAATATGAATTTCTCCATTATCGTTCGTTTATTGATTTTTTCCTCCGTTTATGGTTAGGTATTTTGTTTCTCCAGAAAAATAATATGGCTTTGAAATGTGTAACTGCATCAGTGTTACATTTTTGTGCAAAAAGTCTTGAGTAATGCTTCCTCTTAATATCTTATATGAAACTTATGCATTTCACTGTTGGTGCCATGATGATCATGCAGTACAAGAACAATTTTTACAGTAGCTAGGTTAAGTATCACTTTCCAAGTTGCTCTGGTAACCAGTTAAATCCATTATTGTAGGATATTTTCCAACTTGAACCCGTGTGATGACACATGTTTCAGATTTATTAGGACTCTTGCTCTGCCCAACTCAACTTGGCAAGTGATATAGCAGTTTTAATCTATCCCAGCCAATACAAGTGCCTTCCTATATATTGGAGAAACACATATTACACATCTGGTGGGCTAGGGGTCCCAGATCCATTGCCTGGACCAGGGACTGTGCAGTGAGTGGGGCCTTTGGTATGTCTATCCCCCTTTATTAATCCTGACCATGACAGAGCACAAGAATAAGTCTCAAAGCAAGCCTGAGGACAGTAAATCACCCAAGGGGATTAGGGTGGGCTCATGGAATCTGGGAAGTTTGAGGGGAAGAGCGGGGGAAGTCGTTGAGGCATTCAGTAGGAGATGGGTGGATGTGGCGTGTTTGCAGGAAGTCCGGTACAGGGGTGGATCAGCCAGAAAGATTGTTGGGAGGGACTGTTGCTATAAGTTGTTTTGGCAGGGGGGGGATGGACTGATATGGGGGTGTTGGTGTGATGGTTCTGGAGAAATGGGTGGAATATGTTATGATTGTTATAAAAGTAAACAGTAGGATATTTGCAGTGAAAATTCTAGTCAGTACAAAGATGCCTGCAGTTATATTGGCTTATGCTCCACAGGCAGAATTGGATGAAGCAGAGATAGATTTTGGGATGATTTAATACGTGTAGTAGGTGGTATGCGGGATTATGAGATAGTGGTTTTGGGAGGGGACTTAAATGGTCATGTAGGTGAAGCAGCACAAGGTTATGAAGGAGTACATGGGGGATGTACATATGGTATAAGGAATGCGGAAGAGGAAAGGATACTCGAGTTTGGGGAGGCAATGGACATGATTGTGTGCAACACATATTTTAGGAAGAGAGAGAGTAGGTTAATTACATATGGGTCTGGGGGAAATAGCAGTCAGATAGATTATTTTCTGGTTAGGAGGGCTGATAGGAGGTTACTGAGGGATGTTAAAGTTATAGGAAGTGAGGAGTGTGTGCAGCAGCACAAACTATTGATTTGTGATATGGTGCTTAAAGAATGAGTGATGAAAAAGAGGACTTATGTACAGTACCTAGGAGGAAAATATGGAAGCTGAAAAACCAAGTAGTAAGGGATGCCTTCCATAGCGAGATGAGGAGAGTGATGGCTGAACAGGGAGCTGTAGACAGAGGCGTTAATGAACAGTACAGAGCCCTCAAGAACAATCTCTTGAGAGTTACTGGTGTAACATGCGGTTGGACAAGAGGACCACCAAGACATAAAGTAACTTGGTGGTGGGATGAGGGTGTAGAAGCTGCAGTTAAGGAGAAAAGAAGGCTTTTCCAGGAATGGAAGAAGGGTGGTAGCAAGGAGAAATACTTGGCTACCAAGGATAGGGCTAGAAGAGAGGTATACAGGGCAAGGTCTGAGTCACAGAGACTTTTACTTGATAACCTAAATCATGGGGAAAGGAAAAATATGATATTTAAAGTGGCAAAACAGATGAAGAGGGATAATCGGGATATTATAGGTGAGCAGTGTGTGATGCATGATGAAGGAAGGGTAGTGGTGAACAGTGAGGATATTAAAGATGCATGGAGAGAGCATTATAGCCGGTTGTTGAATGAGGAGTTTTACTGGGAGAGGGAAGGTTTGGAGCCAACAGATGCAGTGTTTGGCCCTTGGCCTTTGATTGATGATGCTACAGTGAATGAGGCAGGATGAAGGCGGGGAAGGCTGCAGGTGTGTCTAGGTTGACTGCCAAAATGTTGAAGGCCTCAGGAGATATAGGGATGAGGTTAGGTACTGACCTGATAAATATGATTATTTATCAGTGTGTTGTCCCAGATGATTGGCTGAAGAGTGTAATCGTAAATGTGTATAAAGGAAAGGGTGATGCCCTGGAAAGAGGAAATTATAGAGGTATAAAGCTTTTATTTTTTTTATTATTATTTTTTTTTATGCGAGGAAGAAGGAACCAAAGGCCATGAGCCCGCAGTACAGTTCCCTCCAAGAGAAAATCAAAATACAATAGAGAGCCAAATTCAAGATCCGATCATTTTGAGATGCCTGGACACACTGCGTTTGAAAGACTGGAGATCATAGGCAGCAGGAAATACAGACAGAGGGAGACAGTTCCAGAGCTGACCTGGTGCATAAATGAAAGACTGGGAGTAACGGTTAACTCTTGCATTAAAGAGTTGGACAGAAAAGGGATGAGAGTTTGCTGCCAGACGGGTGCTACGCGCCCGTCGTAGAGGTGGAGGAATGCAAGCAAACAGTTCAGAGGAGCAGTGACCATTAAAGTAGCGATAGAAAAGAGATAAAGATGCAACAGTGCGGCGAAGAGACAGAGGTTGAAGGGAGTCAGTAAGAGGAGGAGAGTTAATGAGACGAAAAGCCTTTGACTCCACCCTATTGAGAAGAGCTGTATGTGGGGAGCCTCCCCACACATGAGAGTTGTACTCCACACAGGGGCAGATAAAACCCCTGTATAGAGTCAACAATTGTGCAGGAGTAGAGAAAGAGCGGAGTCGGCTTAGCACACCCAATCTCTTGGAAGCAGATTTTACAAGAGATGTAATATGATCTTTCCAAGATAAGTCCCGAGTAAATGAAACCCCAAGCATGTTCAAGGATGATGCAGGATTAAGCTGAATATTATTAAACATTAGTGGGTATACCTGTGGAAGATTTTGTCAGGTTGACAGGTGTAAGAACTGAGTCTTAGATGCATTAAAAACAACCATATTATTTTTACCCCAGTCAGAGATACGAGCCAAGTCAAACATTAGGTGTGCCATAGCCTCATCCCTTGTTTGTTGAAGTAACTGTTGAGATGGCCGTTGGGGGAACCAAATGGAAAGGTGAAGGGTGGAGTCATCAGCGTATGAGTGGATAGGGTTAGATGTACAGCTTAGAAGATCATTGATAAATAAAAGGAAGAGAGTTAGTGATAGGACAGAGCCCTGAGGAACACCACTGTTGATAGATCTAGGAGAAGAATGATGGCCGTCTACAACAGCGGCTATAGAACGACCAGAAAGGAAGCTAGCGATGAAGGCACAGATAGAAGGATAGAAACCGTAGGAGGGCAGTTTGGAAATTAAAGATTTATGCCAGACTCGATCAAAAGCTTTTGAGATGTCAAGTGCAATGGCAAAGCTTTCGCCAAAGTCCCGAAAGGAGGATGACCAGGAGTCTGAAAGGTAGGTGAGAAGATCGTCAGTGGAGCGTCCCTGACGGAACCCATACTGACGATCGGAAAGAAGGTTGTGATAGGAAAGGTGCCTTAAAATTTTTCTATTGAGAATTGACTTGAAAACTTTTGAAATACAGGACGTTAAAGCAATTGGACGATAGTTGGAGGGTTGGGAGTGGTCACCCTTCTTTGGGACTGGCTGAATGAGAGCAAACTTCCAGCAAGAAGGAAAGGTACAAGTTGACAGACAAAGGCGAAAGAGTTTGCCTAGGCAGGGTGTAAGCACAGAAGCACAGTTCTTGAGAACAACAGGAGGGACCCCATCAGACCCATATGCCTTGTTAGTACTGAGGCCAGTGATGGCAGAAAATACATCAGTTGAAGAAATTTTAATGTCAGCCATGAGGAAGTCAGAGGGGGGAAGTGATGGTGGAACAGCACCAGAATCGTCTAAGGTGGAATTGGAGGAGAAAGTCTGTGCGAAGAGATCTGCTTTATCATTAGAAGAAATAGCTACAGAGCCATCAGAGTAGAAAAGAGGAGGGAAGGATGATGAGGTACAGTTGTTAGAAAGATTTTTGGCAAGGTGCCAGAAGGAGCGGAAAGAATTCGTGTTGGAGAGTTGAGAGCATTGAGTATGGATGAAATTATTTTTAGTAGAGCGAAGAACAGACTTAGCACGATTCCTAGCAGAAACGTAAAGATGATGTGATTCGAAGAATTTTTGATAGTCAGTAGGATTAGGGGATAAGTAAACAGCACAGATATATTTAGTCAGAGCATGACAAGAAAGCCGAAACCAGAGTGTAGAGAATTCAGAAGAATCTAGTTCAGGAACACGAAAGCAAGATAAGTCGTTGCGTATATATACACAACAGCCACCTTTGGCTTTGAAATGAGTATAGAGAAAGTAGGAGGATACAGAAAAGGGTTTGCTGTCAGTTGCCTCAGACAGCTGTCTCCGTTAGAAAAAGAAGGTGAGGTTTAGAGGAGGAGAGTTGGTGCTCAACTGAGCAAAAGTTAGAGGAAAGGCCGCGAATGTTGCAGAAATGAAGAAGAAGAGAGTCAGACAGTGGTTCCAGGCACCTCGAGTCGTCACCGGGATAGGGGCGGATGGCGGGGGCATTTATGGTCTTCCCCCCTGGGGACTCCGAGGCTTGATGAAGAGACGCCATTATTGTTGAATTTTGAATAAGAAGTGTAGTGTGTACTGTGCATGTAGTTTGGTGTAGATAGTTAGAGAAATTTGTACTGGAGAGCATGCTGGCCTACTCTCTGTGTAACTGAGACACTGAAAAAGTTCAGCAAAGGGGGATGGTCTGGAACTAGTCCTGAGGGCTGATGAAACGGGTGCTCCAGCACTCCCTGTCATCAGCTTTCCATCCACCTCGGGAGTACTGCTCTGCTCGACTGGTGCTACAGTCTACGCCTGACAAGTAGATCAGATAATGAAGGTAATGGAGAGAGTTTTAGAAGGTATGATTAGAGAAAGAGTGAATATTGATGAGATGCAGTTTGGGTTTATGCTAAGTAGGAGGACCACTGATGCCATATTCATTGTTCAACAGCTTCAGGAAAAATATATTTGTAGGAGAAGGGATCTGAATTTTGTTTTTGTTGATTTGGAAGAGGCCTTTGACAGAGTCCCTAGAGAGGTGGTGAAGTGGGTAATGAGAAAGCTTGGCTTGGAGGAGTGGCTGGTTAGGGTGGTTATGGCTATGTATGTGGTTGTTCACACGCAGGTGAGAGTGAATGGAGATTTGAGTGATGAGTTTTCCGTGAATGTTGGTGTGCATCAGGGGTCAGTTTTGAGTCCCATGTTGTTTATCATGGTACTTGAAGCCCTCTCATTTGACTTTAGAAATTGACTCCTGTGGGAGATGTTGTATGCTGATGATTTGGTGTTTATTGCCGAGAATGAAAGGGAGGCGGAGGAAAGGTTTAGGAAGTGGAGAGATGGTATGGGGCACAAGGGCTTAAGGGTAAATGCAGATAAAACAAAAGTGATGATATCTAGAGTTGGTGGCGGTACTGTCAAAGACGAGGGAGATTGGCCATGTGCAGTTTGCCACAAGGGCGTGGGAAGTAATTCTATCTCGTGCAGTGTTTGTGATAAATGGGTGCATAAGAGATGTAGTGGTGTCAGAGGTTGACTGTGAGATAATGCTGATTTTATGTGTACGGCGTGTTGGGGAGAGCAGGTGGAGAGTGTCAGGCGTTAAAGGATTGAACTTGCTAGTGAATCTCTTGAGTGTGTGGAAGAGTTTTGTTATTTGGGAGACATGTTGTGTGCTGGAGGTGGGGCTGGACCTAGCTCTGTGGCTAGGGTGAGAAGTGGTTGGAAGAAGTTCAGGGAGCTCTTGCCTCTTCTGACATTGAGAGGGCTCTCCCTACATGCAAAGGGGTCTTTGTATGCAGCATGTGTTAGGAGTGTAATGCTGTATGGTAGTAAGACCTGGGCAGTAAAGGAGGAGGATATTCATATGCTCAGACGTACAGAAATGACAATAATTAGGTGGATGTGTAGTGCGTACCTGCGTGCAAGGTCTGGGGGGGCTGGGTTTACGATGGAAGAGTTGGGAGGTAGGATGGGACTGGAGAGTATTGGTGTTGTGATGATGAGAGGTAAATTGAGATGGTTTGGACATGTGGAGAGGATGGGGGATGATAATTGGGTGAAGAAGGTGAGAAGTGTTAATATTGGGGGTGGGGTTATGAGGGGTAGACCAAGAAAGACATGGGACTAGGTCATTAAGTGTGACCTCAGGGTTAAGGGACTGGACAGGGAGGCTGCAATGGATCGTGCAGCGTGGAAAGCCGCCATTAGGTGACCAATGCTGGTGCATGCAAGCATGTTGGAGCCTTTAAAAATGAAACGAAACATATGTGGAAAGTGTGTGACGTCCTGGCTGGGAATGGAACCTGGGACCGCTAGATAGAAGCCAGGCATCGTTATCACTAAACCACGGCGCGACAAAAGCCAAGCCACCTGATGTTGTCCCAGAGCACAAGCATAGCGGTGGAAAGAAGAGGACGACATCCAGAGGTACAGATACGCTTCTGAAGAGGAAGTAATTCAGAATCATCGACTGACAACAGCAGAATTGAAGAGAATGCATCCCCAGCTGTTACAAGACGTCTCAGTTTGAACTATCCAGCACCGCTTGCAGAAGGAGCTGGGTTTGCCAACCCGCACTGCAGCCAATAAACCGCTTCTCATTGACTGCATGAAGAAGCAGCGCTTTCAGTTTGCAAAGAAGTATGCACACTGGAGATCGGATGAGTGGAGAAAAGTTGTTTTCCAATGAAAGCACATTTCAAGTGTTTCAGGTGCGTTCTGCCAAAGTTCATTGCCCTGCCTCCTATAGTCAATAGGACCCTGCTTACATGGTGCCGACTGTTAAACACCCACAATCAATAATGGTATGGGGGTGTTTCTCAGGTGAAATGGGATTTCCTAAGAACTTGATGATGAATGGTGGCTGGTACATTCAAGTTCTGAAAGATCATTTTTTAAACATTTTTTTTATTCATGGGTGTGACTTTTTCATGCACGATTCAACTCCATGTCACAAGTCAAGAAAGGTGACAAAATGGCTTCAGGATAATCGAATTGAGGTCCTCAACTGGCCTGGGAGTGGTCAGGATCTAAATCTGATAGAAAACCGCTGGGCAAAGATGAAGAAAATCATGGCAGAGAAGAAGACACCCAATCTGGACAACCTCAAGACTGAACTGACAAAAGTTTGGTGCAAAAAATGTCCTTAGATTACTTTAGAGTTCTAAGTGATTCCATGCCAAAATGCATTCAACTGGTCCTGAAAAACAGGGGAAACATGATTTTGTATTAATGAATGGCATTTCATGAACAAACATTGTGATATACTATGATTTTTGTGTTTTTTAGAACCTTGTGGGGGGAGGTTCAACATCAATTTGCGGTAGCTGTAGAGTGGTGAAAAAGGTATATCTGAATGAATTTGAAGGAGGGAGGAGGCAAGGTAGGCCAAGGAGAAGGTGAAGAGATATGGTGGATGAGTGTGTGAGGAAGAGAGGTTTGGAAGTCAGCGAGGCTAGGGAACTGACAAGAGATCGAGCTGGCTGGATGAATGTTGTGAGAAGTGCATGATCAGGGATTTTGGCACCTGTTTTCAACGTGGCTGCATCCGGATTGACTCAGTCAGATACGTTTATGTGAAGCTGCAGAACGTGGTGAATGTTTTTTAGTGTATCCAATAGAGCCAGGATTCCAGGGGCTTGAATGATGAGTGAATGGAAGTGTGGCCCATTGGATTGGACAGATTTGGGCTGTCTGGACATTGCTTCTCCTCACCATGCCTTTGGGTGGGAAAGGATGTCCGGATGATGATGATAATAATTATATATATATATATATATATATATATATGCGGCCCTCCACATTCGCTGAATCAACTTTCATGGGTCTTGCAGATTCACGGATTGTCCCTCTGTGGAGCCAAGACTGAATACAATGAGTATGGTTGTAAGTAGTTGGGGTAAATATGTAGCTGATGACTAGCCCACACGTGAGTCATCAGCTATTGTTGACATTTTATGCTGCTTTCAGGTCCCAGATATGGTTCATTAGGTACAGTATGTGCAGACTTGCTCACTTTGGGTGCAAGCAGCATACAGTGCTCCTTTAACATCCACGGGGGTTAGGCAACAGAGACCCCCGCATATGTTAAAAATTCGTGGATATCTGCTGTCCCCCTTAAAAACACCCCTGGACCCTCCTTAACCCTTTGGCTGCAGCAGCTGTGATGACAATGTGCTGACTGCTCATTGCTGAGAAATAGGAAAAAAAATTGCGTTTTTTTCAACTCGTGTTAAACCACTTACCGTTAATCTTGAGAGCTAAAATTATTGTCAGACAAATGTCAATCTTTCTACTAGCATTTACAACAAACTGCATGTCCATAGGAACTCCATGCATGGAGGACGATTTGAGAGAATACAAAGTGTGTTTTGACAGTCTGACGCAAGAAATAGCCCAGGGAGGTGGAAATTTCCACCAAACCACAAGATTTTTTGCATACAAAATAGGGTAACAGCCACGTTACCTCAGTACTTGCAGTAATAATAAAACACTTCTAGCTAATCTCCTATGATTTTGTTACGATATTCCAGTGTTTACATTAGACTTGAGCAAAACAGTAACGATGTGAGGAAACTCATTACAAACTTTATCAAACTTCGTGAATGACTTTTATTACCACTTACTTTTATAAAGCTTACTGATAAAATGTCATGAGTCATTTTATAGCATTGCTGCACAATTTGCACCCACAAAAATGTTTGCGAGATAATGCACTCAGCGTCGAGACTTCTCTGATTATCGCAAAAATATCACTAAATCACTTGTATTTTATCACAGTAATTCACAATATAATATAGAATAACACTTTTAGCCACTGTCAAATGACTTCGTGCGATTTGGGTGCGTATTGCTTCATATTATTTACGAGAGAGAGGGGGGGGGAGGGCAGCAAACCGATTTAGACCAGCTCATCGAGGGGGACAAGAGTGGGGGGGGAGGGCAGCAAACCGGTTTAGATCAGCTCATCGAGGGTACATGGAAGAAAAGAAATACTTCCAGCCTGTCCTAACTTTTCTCCTCATGAATTAATGGCTTTATTAAATGAAGTGGCCAAAAGAAAGATTGTTATTTGATTCACTGGATAATCTATCTATCTATCTATAGCCCAACGCCCTAATCCTGTAAAGGGTGGCCAGAGACAAAACGCCTCCAAGTCGCTCTGTCACTCACCATTTGACTACCCTCCCCCCAACTCACTCCCCTCTCCCTCATATAATGCCATCACTAAAACAGCCATGAACTGTGCCTGGGATAATGTAACATTTGCAGTGAACAGTGTCAACAGAGTTCAGTGAGATAAAATGCTTCAAAGGTTCCTACCCCGGGGCTGTATCCACCTGTGGATATTTAAAACTGTTTATGTTATAACTACCTGCGGATATTTAAAACTGCGTATGTTAATAAATGCAGATGTTAAGGGATGACTGTACAGTCATCCCTTAACATCCGCGGTTTTAACATACACGGTTTTGAATATCTGCGGATGGCTACAGAAAAAAAAGAAATATCTCGTTAAACTTTGCTGACACTGTAACATTATCCCAGGCACAGTTTGTGGCTGTTTTAGTACAGTATGGCATTATCCAGTGAATGAAATATACTGTAACACTCTGCCTTTTGGAGAGAGCTGGGATGAACACAGTAGTCAGAAGAGGCCATGCAGGAGTACACCGTTCATTACATTTAACTTATAGTGTTCTTGTATTAAATAAAGTAGTTGTTTAGTGTTCTTGTAATAAATAAAGTGGTTGTAAACATGCACATAGGGTTTTTCTTTAGTTATATAAGGAAATGGGAGGTCCAGAAGTGTTTTTAAGGGGTGTGGGCAGCAGATGTCCGCGGATTTTTAACATTCGCGGGTGTCTCTGTTACCTAACGCCCGCGGATGTTAAGGGATGACTGTACAGTAGTGCACCAACTTTCGCTACAGCAGGATTCGCGGAATCCACTTTCGCGGCATGCACCAAATATTCCCCAACTTCCACTTTCGCTTGAAAAAAATCGATTTTCGCGCACAAATTTTGGGTTTGGGACAATATTTTGAACTTTGAATTTCCTACACCGCCCGCCCGCAACCCACCACCATCTTGAATGACGTCATGTCAACACTCTGTCCACCCATTCCCGCCATTATGTACGAGTGTGCTAGCTCCATTGTGTTGGATTCTCACGGTTCAGTGGCCTCTACTATACCTGGTAGTGTGGGGAAAGGGCCTGGTGGTGTGGGGGGAGAGCCTGGTGGTGTGGGGGGAGGGCCGGGAGGCAGTGGTGGTGATAAAAAGTGGCCGGGACATTCAAAGTCGGGAGGAAAGGCCAATACGTCTGGCGTGGCTAAATAAGCCCGCCACGCGCCTCGGATACTTACCCCCAACATCCATTAAACACCTCAACCTGGTCTCTGTGGTATGTTTCTCCTCATATAATGTGTACTGTACAGTGTTTGTTGTTTGTATCTCACAATGCAATGTACAATAGTGATTTGATGTACTGTATTGCAAGTGAAAATGAAAATCTGATGTTACTTTAGGATAACTGGGAACCAGTTAGCCTTTTTGCCATAAAGACAATGCCCCAACTTTCGCTAATCCACTTTTGCGCATTATTTTTGGACCCAATTAGGCGCGAAAATTGGTGCCCCACTGTATATACATATATATATATACAGTACAGTACACCCTCATTATCGACGGGGGTTAGGTACCTAAGATACCCGTCGATGCCTCAAAATCGTCAATACCGATTTTCATCTGGTCAGGTACCCCTTGTTTATATATTTTAGTATCCCTTCAATCACTCGTATGTAATATGCAGTTTAGTTTTAGTGTTTCTTAGAAATAAATTAGTTAGGCAATTGAAAAACTGAATATCATAATAAAACTACTTATATTAAGTAAAGAATTATGGAAAAAATAGCATAATCTCTGATGTTGATGCATAGTGGTAGTACACTGGACCTCGACTTGTAATGGCTGCTGTATCGTCACTTCTCTCTCCACTTACACCTCACTCCATCTAAAAATAAAAGGCGAAACCAACAGTTGTAGCCATCCATACGTTTACATAACCAAGTGTGTAAAAAAAAAAAAAAAAAAAAAAAAAAACGAAAGCAGCAGTGGTGGTCATTCATACGTTCTAATAACTGAGAGTGTGAGGCAAGTGTTACGTTAGATCAGCTGTTCGCACCAATCTTCACAACACACTCATGGTGCTGCTAGCTCATACCAGAGAGACCACGCTCTCCTATTTACTTTCATTCTCAAGAGCTTCCTTTCATTCTTGTATTCCATTTCTCCCAGACCTAAATTTTCACGACTGTATGGCAGTTTATGCTATCAAAGATGAATCTTAGCCTAGCTTTCGCTAGGATCTTCTTTTAGGAAAATTCAACTCTCCTTATGCTCGTATATTTCATATTTAATCTCTGCTTAACTTGCGAGAAATATCCTTTATTGACAAAAAATCCAACTCGTCTTTAACATTATAACAAATTCTATATCTTAAACAGTAAACTATACAGAAATGTAATTCTGCTCACCATTCAGTTTATTGTAGTGCTGTCAGTTTTTGAAGACTGGTCTGAAGAAGTGCTCAATTTTGGTCTGAGATATTTCCCTCCTCATAGATCGCTGAATCTCCACGTAGGGCATCATGGCACTTTCCAGCAACCTCTTCGTTTTAAGAGACCTCTCAAGCGATGGATCTATTTCAAACAGACGATCAGTGAGGGCCCGTGTCATTCTTAACACGTCTCCTAGGTTTTCCAGAGTAAGTGTGGGGAGCTGTTCCTCTTCTAGTTCATCCTCAACCTGCTCTCGAACCTCGATGAGTTGTTCTAGATCCTCATCTGTCAGGGCTTCACCAGCATGTCCCAGAAGTTCATCTTCTATCTCCTCAGGTCGTAAATTTGAAAAACCGTCACCACCAACTTCATGAGCCAACTTCACGATGTTGAGTAACTGGGGAACAACAGAGGGGAATCCTTGGAAATCATTTACGACGTCAGGCCATAATTTTCTCCAACACGAGTTCACACATTTTGTTGTCAACTCGTCATGACTTTCTTTAATGAAAGCTATGCACTGGTCGATATTATACTGCCTCCATATTTCCCTGCTTGTGGCCTCACTTTTCTCATCAAGAGACTCCCTGATCATGGCAAATGTTTTCTCTGCATATTTTGCTTTGAAAATGGCGATGACTCCCTGATCCATTGGTTGGAAAATTGAGGTTGTATTCTTGGGGAGGAGGACAACCTCAACATTGGGGTGGGCAAATTTTAAACTTTCTGGATGCCCAGGGCAGTTGTCCAAAACAAGTAAAACTTTAAATTCCATTCCCAGGTTTGCCAGATATTTTTCCACCTCTCGGACAAAACAGTTGTGGAACCAATCAAGAAATAATTCAGCTGTCATCCATGCTTTCTTGTTTGATCGGTAAAACACAGGCAAGAGGTTCATGTCTCAATTTTTTAAAGCACGTGGACGTTTGGAATGATACAGGAGCATGGGTTTTATGATATGTCCTGCTGCATTGCCACACAACAGCACAGACACATGATCTTTTGCTGCTTTAAAGCCTGGCGCACTTTTCTCCTCCTTCAAAATGTACATTCTTTTAGGCATTTTCTTCCACCACAGGCCTGTTTCGTCCTCATTAAACACTTGTTCAGGCCTGTACCCTTTCTCCCTTATAAGTTCAGCAAAGTCACGTGGGTATGATTCTCCTGCTATCTGATCTGCTGAAGCTGCTTCACCAGTCATCCTAATGTTATGTAGGCCATACCTTTTCTTAAAATTCTCGAACCAGCTCTTGCTGGCTGCAAATTTCTTTTGCCTAAAAGCACCAACATTACTAGGCCTATCACCGTCGTCATTACTTTCATCACCATCATCACTATTTTCACCTGCCCCACTTTCATCACCATTATCTTCACCAACACCACTGCTTTCACCAGCAAACCGAGCATAGAGTTGTTTTGCTTTGTTTCTGATGAACTGGGAGTCTAGCGGCATGTGTCGAGAATTTAAGTCCTCAATCCAAATATTCAGTGCCTTTTCCATTTTCACCAAGGCATCATCTCTCACATGCATCATTACTTTAGCCGATCCTGGTGTGCACGAAGCCAGAGCATCTTTAATGTCTTTTTCTCTCCGTTTTATGCCACGAACACTGGACTCATTCATGCCATACTCGCGACCAACCGCTGCATAGCACATTCCACTTCTAAGTTTTTGTAATATTTCGTTCTTTACTTCCAAGGTAAGTACTTTCCTTGCTCTCTTAGCTGCCTTATTTCCAGTTGGAGTGTTACAAGGGCGCTTCGGAGCCATGATGATCGCGAAAGCACGATAGATGTGGCCGGACACGATGTGAGACAGTGAGAACAACAGACAAACGTGTACTGATGCTGTTGTTTGTTGGGTCGGCGGGAACATGCCGCGAGCAGCCAGAGACACCTGGTGGGATGGCGCGCAAACTTGCTAGGAGGTGCCAATACAATTCTTTATTTTTTTATTTTTTTAATAATAATAATTTAACTCCCAGCAGAAAAAAAACCCGTTGATAATCAAATCCGTCAATAAAAAAAACGTCGATAATGAGGGAGTACTGTATATATATATATATATATATATGAATGGATGAGAAATAGGGACATGGAAGAAGTTGAGAGGTGGAAGAGAGAGTTATATGTAGAAAGGAAGAGAGAGGTGAAAAGATTAGTAAGAGAGAGTAAGAAGAGAGTGGATGAGGAATTTGGAAGGAATTTGAGTGTAAAGTGGAGGGACTGTAAGAAAATGTTCTGGAAAGAGGTGAAAAGAGTAAGACAGGGTGGAAGTGAAGTTAGCAGGGGAGTGAAAGATAAAAATGGTAGATTACTAGTGGAGAAGGGAGAAAAAATGAGCAGATGGAGAGAACACTTTAAGGAATTGTTGAACGTGGAGGATGGAAGTAATGCAAGTATAAGTGGCTGGGGAATGGCTGGGAGAAGGAGGGAGGTGAGAAGACAGGAAGAAATCAGTAGGATAGAAGTTGTGGAAGCAATGAAGAAAGTTAAATCAGGGAAAGCCCCAGGAATTGATGGAGTGTGTGGTGAAATGTTGAAGCATGGGGGAGAGATAGTAGTAGAATGGATGTGGAAGATGTGCAGATTGGCCTGGGAGGAAGGTAGAGTCCCGGAGGATTGGAAGTCAGGTATAATTATTCCCTTGTACAAAGGAAAAGGGGAAAAAGAAGTGTGTGGTAATCATAGGGGCATTTGTCTTCTTAGTATAATAGGAAAAGTGTATGGTAGGATACTTATTGACAGAGTTAGAGAAAGAACAGAGAAATTAGTTGGAGAAGAACAGGGAGGCTTTAGGAAGGGAAGAGGTTGTGTAGATCAGATATTCATTCTCAGATCTTTAGTGGAAAAGTTTCTAGAGAAGGGAAAGAAGTTGAATGCGGCTTTCATGGATTTGGAGAAAGCATATGACAGGGTGGATAGACTAGGATTGTGGAAAGTGTTAAGAATATATGGAATAGATGGGAAGTTGTTGAATGCTGTGAAGAGTATGTACGATGGTGCGAAGGCTGCAGTGCGTGTGGATGGTGAACTAAGTGAATTTTTCTCTTTGAAAGTTGGGTTGAAACAGGGATGTGTCATGTCTCCATGGTTGTTCAATCTGTACATGGATGGGGTAATAAAAGAGGTACAAGGTAGGGTAGTGGATGTTGGAGTGGCCCTGGTGAGAGAGGATAGTGTTTGGAAACTCCCTGTACTGTTGTTTGCAGATGATACCGTGTTGTTGAGTGAAGACGAAGGAGAGCTGCAAGGCTTGGTGGATGAGTTTGAGAGAGTGTGTAGGAAACGGAATCTAAAGGTGAATGTAGGGAAGAGTAAAGTGATGGTCTTTGAGAGAGGTGAAGTCAGTGAATGTACAGCGAGGTTGGATGGTGAGGAATTGGAAAATGTGGGTACGTTTAAGTACTTGGGTAGTGTGATGAGTAAGGATGGAGGTTTGGAGGGTGAAGTGCTTGAAAGGGTACAGCAGGGAAGAAAGGTTGCTGGTTCTTTGAAAGCAGTGATAAGAAACAGGGAAGTGAGCATGGAAGTGAAAAAGTTACTACATGACAGTATTGTGATACCAACTCTAACGTACGGAAGTGAAGCGTGGACGTTGTTGGAAGGACACAAGTCAAGAGTGAGAGCCGTGGAAATGAGTTATTTAAGAGGAGCCTGTGGAGTCACATGGAGAGACAGGCTGACGAATGAGGATATAAAGGAGCGTTGTGGTGTTGATGTGGATGTGATAGGAAGCGTTATGAGGAACACACTGAGGTGGTTTGGCCATGTGGAGAGGATGGAGGGTGAAAGACTGACGAAGAGAGTGTATGTGAGTGAGGTGGAGGGGGAAAGAGGGAGGGGGAGGCCGAGGATAAGATTGAGGGATGGGGTGGAGAGGTATATGAGAGAGGGGGGTGTGAGTTGGGAGCAGGGCAGTGAAATGGCAGGGGACAGGGCGACTTGGAGGCGATTTGTTTGTGGCCACCCCAAACGGGATTGAGGCGTCTGGCAATAGATAGATAGATAGATATATATATATATACATATATATATATATATATATATATATATATAAAATACCTGTAATATCTGGACACTCCACTACCTGGACATTTTGGGCCTGGGCCTTAAAAAAAAAAAAAAAAAAAAAAAAAAAAAAAAATCCAACATTTTTTCCAACAGTACTTTGAACTTGGTGCATGGCGCTGAACAGCTGTGTTTATGCCCGCCCCTTGCTTCCCCCTCCCCAGTTACCACCTAACTACCATCCTGACTAGACGCTCATCTCAGTGGTGGATGCCGCATGTGCTCGTTTTTGTGAATAAACTGCAATACCTCGCCACTAGGCCACATGGGAATTGACAGTGTTGTGCACTGTTAAGAAATTAGAATTCAGAGTGCAAAGATTAAGTACAGAGCGCAAACTGGTGGTTGAAACTAGCATGGTGCAATTAAGAACAGAATATGCAGTGTTGAATAGTTATAACTTGCAATGCAAAGGATTAAGTGCAGCACAACACTGGATTACTGTATATGCTTCAAGAGCATATTCACCACTGCCAGAGCCTTAGAAGAGACAGGTTCACCTTCATAACGGAATGGCCATGGATGTGTTGTAAGTACGCTGTACACTGCTAAATATTTTCCCTACTCACCTCTAATTCCTCATTCTTTGGTTCCTTTTCATTTATTTCATGCTTTCTGTCCCTTATTTGTGTGAATAGGGTCTTAAATAGGCATTATGCATGTCCGGTAGGGAGTTATGTAGGTGGTGTTTTGAGTTAGGCTGGGTTAGGGTCCAGAAGTACCAGTCCAGGAGACAGGGTCCCAGTATCAGGACAGACCCACTTCACAGACATGCCTGTGGCTGTATTACATTGGATAATGGAGAGATTACTGTGTATGTACTGTATGTATGTATATATATACAGCGGGCTCGCAGAGTGCACGAGAAATTGGGCGGTCCACGACCTCGCGCACTGGGAATTCGCGTACTAGGAATAAATAATCTTATGGGAATAATTACATATGGGCGGTACCCCCTCATACCTGGATATTTTTTGGCTCTTAGAGACATAATAAAGGTCATATGTTTCAGACATTGTACTAAAGATATAGCTACAATAACAAAAATATGGGTAGTCACCTTAACAACAGTAGACAACAGGCCTGATGACCTTAAATAACAGGGGTTCCGAGGCGCAGCAACACTTACAGCGCTGCACTCCCCACTGCACCTCCTACCGCACCAACACTTCCCTCCACAGACTCCTCTTGATCACCTTCCCCAGGAGCATCAAAGTCACTCACTTCGCCCATAAACCCTTCAAAGTCCAATGCTGACACTTCTGACATTGCATCCTCTTCATCCTCAACAGGAACAGGAGCAGACGATGTCGATGGTTCCGCAATTTCGCCAACTTGAGCCCGCTGTGTGTAGTTTGTTATGAGCGTCTGTCTTCTCCTGTTTATTTCTTCCCTGTGCCTGTCTGTGTAGAAATGGAAGAGTTTGTCGATACCAACCAGAAGTTCCTCCGTTCTTAGGTTGCTCACTTCCTGTTCCTTCACCTCTTCCTTGAGCTTATCCACGGCAGCAAGGACCCTGCTAATGTTTGACATACACAGCTCAGTCCTGCCTTCCATCATGCTAGGCTGCTCAACTTGACTCTGTCTGCCGTCGGGCTCTGTGTCAGCCTCGTCTATCCGTTGCAACACTTCCTTGGGAGGCTGTTCCTCAGTAGCAGTGTGCACTTCTTGTATGTCCGCCAATGTAACGTCCTCGAAACCTGGTACAGCTTGTGCTGCTGTCAGTGTTGCTGCCTCAGCATCGGCCAGTGGTTGAATGGCCGTCTCCTGGGTGATGCATAGGTGAGGCACGAGCATTCACCACGCATGGTTCACTGTTGCAGGTGTAATCTGGTGCCAGGCTTGAAGGAGAAATTCAACTGCATCCTTCACCGTAAAGTTACGCCAAAATGCCTCAACAGTCATGGCATCTGTGGCAGGTTGGGATACAGGTGCTGGTGGAGATGGAACAGGAGCAGATGCCTCATCAAGGTCTTCGTTGTGATCTTGTAGGGCATGAAGCTCCTCCTGTGTGTCAGTCTTCCTGCGTATGTAGTCGTACACTTGCTTATGGTAGAAATGCTTCACTGTGGCGATTAGTTCTTGATCCAGTGGCTGCACTAGTGACGTCGTGCGGGGCGGCAGAAACACAACACAACAATCCTTGTGAAGATCTTCCAGGTATGGAGGGTGACTTGGTGCGTTATCAAGCACAAGGAGCATCTTAGATGGAATGCCCAGTTCCCGACACTTGGCCCTCGCATCAGGGACACACCGCCTCGTTAACCAGTCTGCCATAATGTTCCCGGTCATCCAACCATTTGCGGACTTGTACCAATACACGCCACTTGCATCCATGTTCGTGAGGTTTTTGTAGCACCTAGGATGTGAAGCTGTGTGTACAACAACTGGCCTCATCTTGTGGCTCCCAGACAGGTTTACAGCGAACATTACCGTCATCTTACACTTCTGGAGCTTGCGACCAGGGGCTTGTTTCTGTCCTTTAGGAATGTAAGTTGATTTTGGCATGGCCTTGTAATATAACGACATTTCATCGATGTTGTAGATCTAGTCCTTGGTGTACTGTCCCTCTTCAATAATCGCTTGAAATATCGCAGGATGGTCTCTCGCGGCCAGCTCATCGGCAGAGGCACGTTCACCAGACACTTTCACGTAACGGAGTTCCTTGCGCTTGAGAAAACGGTCCAGCCATCCAACCGATGCCCTGAAAGGTTTTTCCACTTTTAACCTTCAAAATGCAGCCTTGTAAAAGAGCTGGGCATGGTTCCGAATAAATCTTCCATTGAGTGGAACACTTTCCTTTTCGTTCCGCATTATGAAGGTGGCAAGATACCGCTCCATTAGTATCATAGCACGATTTCCCACCCACGAACGGCCGTCTAGGTCAGAGGCACCGTACGTCTTCACTACAGCCTTTATGGCTTCACGGTTCTTCCACACAGTTCTCACTGTACAGTAGATTCAGCCAGTCCCAGGGTTCTCCCAATAGCCATGTTTCCTTGACCCTCCTCCTTCATCTTAATGATCTTTAACTTGGTGGCATGCGTCAGAAGTTTCTTAACTCTTGGGGTTGGAGCCATGGTGCGGCAAAGTACAGGCAGCACAAAAAACACCACACGTTGTACACGACAGGTTAGCTGTAGAGAGCGGATCCACACAGTGCACAAGCCAGGACTGTTATGGCGCGCCCGCGCCCTTGTACCCCAAGCTGCGCAGTAGAATGCTCGGGAATTTCTGCACATCAACATGATGACACGTGATGCGCTGTGTGAGGGGTGGTCGCGCACTAGTAGAAAATGGCATTTTTGAGCCACTCCTTGCCTCTGCCTCGCGTTCTGTGTGGTAAGCTCGCTCATTGAAGGGTTTTTGGTTATGACTTTTGGTCACTCTTGCACAAGGCGAATTGCGCACTGTGATGACGTGCACTGTGCGAGCCTACCATATATATATGTCTATCTATCTATATCTGTCTATCTATCTATCTATCTATATACAGTATCTATCTATCTATCTGTCTATCTATAATCTATATCTATCTATCTGTATATATACAGTACCCTCGCGTCCAGCACGGTAATATTGTCATGCATGGGTCACGTGTTGGACCAAAAACGTGTTGGACTAACAATAGAGCTTATGGGGAAAAATGAATTATGTCAGCAACCCTCGGAAAAGTCACCCTAAATACCTACCATATACCTATACATATATTGGTACTATTGTAATTATAATAAATGGTACTGTGCTATGAATGATAACTAACCTTTTAGGATAGTGTTGGTGGGCTTCCTGGGAATGGAAGGTGGTATCCAAGGCTGTAGGTAGTCCTACTGGGTCCCCGGAGGATGGCTGCTGGCGTCACTAGCGGGTAATGGCTGTTGCTCCTCCTCAGCCTCCCTCATAAATCCTTCGAAATCACACTCAGCATCACTATCTTCGTCCACAGCCATGGAAGGTCCTGCTTCTGCCTGTCCTAGCACTGTAATCCTAGGCAAAGTGCATGCTTCTCACACTGTTGCCAGAGCCCCGTCTCGTGACTGTGGAAAGTGATCGCTGTCGCTGACTCGGTAGAGAATAAGGAGAAGCAACTTTGTTTATAAACTGGTATGCACGCCGATGAGAAGGGTTTCAAAACAATTGATATTTATTCTAAAATATTAATATGTATTCAGTGTCAGGCTAAACGTTCAATGCTGTAGTATGATACATTCTCTGTCGAGTCGCCTGGGTTTTGGTCACACTGTTTTGCCTGTCGGATCCTCAGCAGGAATCCATCCAGATGAATTCCAAATGCCCGTGGTATCGTCGGCAATTTTACCACGTTACCGTTCCGATTTACCATCGTATCCTCAGCAAACCTGGTATGAAGTGCCGTGTGATAGCCTTCGGCTGCCAGGATCTTGTCTTAGTTTTTTATTATGATCATGTTGGCTTCATTCATGTCGTAGGCCTTGGCAATGTCAACTTTCCTCTCCCCTTTCTTCTTCCTCTCGATGCTTTCTAGCTTGGTGGCCTGAGGGAGATGCCGACGCTTCTTGGGGTTCTCAGAAGGCTTCCTAGGCATCGTGAGCAGGGTAAAATGCAGTAACAAGGGCAGAAAATGCAGCAAGAAAAAAGCACCTTCCAATGTGAATTATGCGACTGAGTGGCGCTGTGGCGGGAGAAATTTAAACAAAACATCACTTGACACCAGAAGCGTTTTTAATTGGGTGGCATCACGATCACGTCACGATAGCAGGCGGGGAAGGCTACTTGATCAGAAGTTTTCATTGGCTATCATCATCATGGGAATGTCCAGTATGGCCGTGTTGGACCGGGGATGATCGTGCTAGAGCGAACTCTGCGGATTTCGCCCACATCTCAGAGCTCTGTGCGTGTTATGCTAACACACTCGTGTTGCAGTAATTAAATCATATTAAATAATACTAATTAATTGCTCTCCTTGCTGGACCCAAATTGTGCTGGACTAACGTGTGTTGGACGCGAGGGTATTGTATATAGATGTACGTATATATCTATATATCTATATATATCTATCTATATATATCTGTCAATATATCCATCTCTCTCTCTCTATAGATAGATAGATAAATATATATCTATATCTATATCTATACATATATATATATATATCTATATCTGTATATCTGTATCTATATCTATATATGGAGATACAGTAGATAGATAAAAATCTATCTATCATTATTCTATCTATTTATCTATCTATATCTATCTATCTATCTATCTATCTATCTATGTATCTACTGTACAGTATCTGTCTATCTATCTATCTATATATGTATAACTCAACCCTCAGCTATCACGGGTTCCCCTATAGCGTATCGCGCCATCACACCTATATAAAAAACTACCCAAATACCTTTATCATGCACTAAATGCCTGCTATTGTGCATCACAAATGTTCTAAAATTTCAAAAAGGCCAGGCTCCAGTGCTCCGCCCAGCCAACAAAAGCTTCACTCCGTGATTGGTCGTGTGACATCAGCGCCAGCCGAGCCCTGATTGGCCACCCGACCGAGTCTCCTGCCCGCCAAACCATTCAAGTGCATGCCCTCAGACCGTGAACAGTGATAGCGAGAACAATAGCTTTTTTTATTATATGACCATGGCCAACGTACCCCCTCCCCGTCCCCCTACCATCACCCAACATAATGCTGCGGCACCTGGCAGGGAAATAAAAAAGAGGAAGAACCTAAGTTATGTAGATAAACTGGAAATGTGAAACTTATAGAGAATGACGAGACCAAGCGAAGTCGGGGGAAGAAACATAACATCAATGAATCAACTGTGAGGGGTATTTATAAGAATCGTGATCACATCATAAAACATGCTCATTTTTAGACTATTATATATTAATATGTGGTACAAAAAAGGTATCTTAGGAGTAAATATTGAGGTCATGGCATCAATTAGAATTATTACCATAAGTTCTTCAATTCGGCTATCACAGTTTCAGCTATAGCGCAGCCATAACGGTACCAATTGGGAGTGATAGCCGAGGGTTGAGTGTATATACAGTATATCTATATATCTATATCTCTATCTATCTATCTGTCTATATCTATCTATCTATCTGTCTATCTATATATATATATATATATATATATATATATATATATATATATATATATATATACATACATTCATACATACTAGGTGGGGGTGCTCAGTGTCCACTCACTCAGTGTAGTGCAGCATTGGGTGTCTGCCCATTCCTCTCTTCCATCATCCCTCTTCTGTCATTCCTTCCTTCATTCTTTCCTCTTCCTTGTACCTATGGGTGGCTCTACATTGAGTGACAAGAAAAATGGTTTCCTGTACACCAGGAAACTAGTATGCTGGGTGGTAACCATATAACCAAATTATGGGCCTGGTGGTTTAGTGGGTAATTAAGGTGCTCCAATCAGATGCAACCTCTGTAGGTTTATTTTCAACGGGTGTTTGAGGTTTATTGCTCATGTAATGTCACTCAGGGATGAGTGAAGCTGGTCACTCTCATCTTAAATGTCAGGCCCAACTTCCCTAGCCCTGGGTTCCCACGCTTTTTATGGGGCGACGTAGGATTGGATAATGGATATATCCATCCATCCATCATCCAATCCTATGTTGCCCCATAAGAGTGTAGGAGCCCGGGGCTAGGCAAGTTGGTCTTGACACGTAAGAGGAGAGTGACTGAAAATGAGAGTGATGATGGCTATATATTATATATACAGTATATTTATTCATATCTATCTGTCTGTCTATATCTGTCTATCTTCCTGTATATCTATATCTATCTATCTATCTATATATATACATATATACTGTATATTCATTCATTCATCGTCGAATCCTGTTTTACCTCATGAGCAGCATAGGAGCCCAGGGCTAGGTAATTTGGTCCTGACATTTAAGATGAGAGTGACCAGTCTTGTCCCTGTGTGGCATAACGAGGGCATGAAACCCCAACCACTCCATGGATATAAACCTTCACCGGGTTTATCCAATTGCAGCACCTTAATTACCCACTAAACTACTAGGCACCAAAATTTTTTTACACGGTTGGCACCCAGCATAGTAAATGATTTCCCAGTGCACAGGATAGCATTTGGCTTTTCACTCTGTGTGGAGTCAACCATAGACAGAAGGCAGAGGAAAGAATGGAAGAAAGAAAGAAGAGGAAGGATGGAAAGAAGGAAAGAAGAGTGGAAAGGGCAGACTTCCGAGAGTAGCACATCAAGTGAGTGGATTAAATGTAAAATACTATCAGGGATGTAGGTTGGTCTCAAGTCCTTAAATTCATCTGGACTGTGGTAGCCCACCATAAGGGTCCTTTATGCTCCTTGAGTGGTAATGTGAAACTGGGTGTTACCCTTCTTTTAATTCTTACTACTCCCAAAAGGGTTTATTTATCTCCAGAAAGGCCTCTTTTAATGAAGATATTTAGCAACAGTTACACAGGACCATTTTTTTCTTAGGATGTGTCAAACCAGCTGAATGAGTCCATGATGAGCCTGGAAAGTATAGGGTCAACTCGCAGTGTGAAGGAGGAAGAGCAAGATTCCAGAATCCGGGAGCTGGAGAAGGAACTCAAGAAAGTCACGAGTGATAAAGTCAGTCTTCAGTCCCAGATGACATTACTTAAGGCCAGAGAGGGTGAGTCTTGTAGTGGCATCTTACCAGTATCTGTATCTGTCTGCTTTAACTTTGAGCGTATCTGCCCGTATGCTAGTGTTCATCTTTCTCTTCATCTGCCATAGTCTGTTCATTGTTCATTTCTCATTAGCCATCTCTCTTTTGCTGGAGTTGTAATTCTTCAAATCCTCTCACCATTCTTCGTGGATGCTGGAGAAGGACATCTTTACATGGTGACACTAGTAATGTGGATGGCTTTGATGTTTGGCTGTACAGTTCCTCTTAGGTCCTTCCATTCCCTGAAAGGAGGAGGATGGACTCCAGAAGAAAGGCATCTTCAGCCTGAATTACACTGGGCTAGTATGCAGCTGAACACCAGTGATCACACCTCACTGCTCAATCTTGTCACCTCAGTCGTACCTATATATGGTCTACCAATTTTCATCTCTCTGTGTATTACTTCATTCTAGAGGCTTGAATGAGGTGTGATGGTTTGTGTGGCCTATGTCATGGGGCATGCAGTTTTGATATTCTTCATTTTTATGCACTCTTTTCACAGTTTCTAGATCTACCTGTCCTCATCATGTAGGTGGGAATTAGGGTTGGGATGATGATGTATTGCTTGATGCTTTACATTGTCATTTGCTTAGGGTGGTGGTTGTATTTCAGTGTATATATACATCATACAGGTACAACACTGTAATGCTGTATGGTAATGAGACCAGGATAGTAAAGGAAGAGGATATTTTTAGGCTCAGACATGCAGAAATGACAATGATTAGATGGATGTGTAGTTCTTCTTTGAATACGAGGTCTGAGGGAGTTAAGTTTACGATTGAAAAGTTGAGAGGAAGGATGGGGCTGGAGTGAATTGGTGCCTTGATGAGTGGGGACACACTGAGATGGTTTTGGCGTGGGGAGACGATGGAGGATGACAAATGGGTGCGGAAAGTGAGAAGTGTGAACTTTGGGGACAGGATTGCAAGAGGCAGACTGAAATAGACCTGGGACAGTGTCATAGAGTGTGACCTCTGGGGACTGAATTGGGAGGCTGCTAGAGACTGAGCAGTGTAGACAGCTGCTGTTAGGTGACCAAGGCCAGTGCATGCAAGCATGTCTGAACTTTTTTAAATAACACAAATGATACAAACACCAATTTTACAGCACCCATGGCTCCAGGGCCATGCTGGATGAACCATTTTGCGGTACTAACCGAGGTCACTTGTCACATCTAATGATTGATTAGGGACCAGCGGAGGTCATTTATAATAATTCAACAATACTGCCTTGACCCACTGTCCTTCTGTGCAATCACATTTATGTTCCAATTTAAGTTCTATGTGGAACAGCTGAGCCTGGTCTGTTATCCAGTTACCTGACAAATCTGCTTCATCCGATGCCATCAAATCCATCCCATTATCACTCAGTCATGCTTAGTGCTCCTACCATCTTTCTTAGTTTTTCTGATGTTCATTTGCTTCTTTAAATCACTGTCTTACTAGAATTTCAGTATTTTTTTCCCTTTTGCTTCTCTGTATCATAAGCAGTTGATAGACCAGTACCAATAGTGTCATGTAACTTCCGCACGGGAACATGATGGTCCAGTTTTTTCGACAATTCTACCTTATCCTGCATGATTGTCTTTGTTTTTAACATAATGAAAATATCTTACTGCCCTTAACTCCCCTAGTTACCTGTTAATACACCATTGTGACCAGACAGGTGAGTGCAAATATACGTGAAAATATGGGGCGTCAGTTTTGGTCATTGGGTAGCAACTTATCAGTTGCTGTGGTAACGACGTGCCTTGTAGTGACTGGTTTCTATCTATCTATCTATAGCCCGACGCCCTAATCCCGCAAAGGGTGGCCGCAGACAAAACGCCCCCAAGTCGCTCTGTCACCCACCATCTGACTACCCTCCCTCCAACTCACTCCCCCATCCCTCATATACCTCTCAACTCCATCCCTCCACCTCATCCTCGGTCTACCCCTCCCTCTCCCTCCCTCCATCTCACCTGCATACACCCTCTTAGTCAGTCTTTCATTCTCCATTCTCTCCACATGTCCAAACCACCTCAATGTATTTCTCCTAATCTTAACCACATCCACATCCACCCCACAATGTTCTTTCACTTCTTCATTCGTCAACCTGTCCCTCCATGTCACTTCACATGCTCCTCTCAAGTAACTCATTTCCACTGCTCTCACTCTTGACTTGTTTCCGTATGTAAACAGCTCTAAAACACAGTAATGCATTATGCAATCAACATTCATTTATAAAGTGTTTCAGAGATACCAGCTATGAAAATAACCTTTTGATTTGACTGGTAGTAAGAAAAAATTGAAATGGTGATATACTGCAGTATTAAAGGGTGAACTTAAATAAAAAAACAAGAAATTTGATGAAAAGTGTCGTATTCACAAGAACAGAAACTGATTGTTAGGAATGGTTAATCATGAAAATTTTGTATTTAAAGACAAAATACATTGGTAACAGTGCTGGTTCACAAAGTTAGTTAAGAGAAATATGAGAGGAAAGGGTCATCTGGTTCATGATCAGGAGTAGCGGAATGAGTGTAAACATTGCTGATCCAATTCTTCCAGTCATTTTAGGGGTTATTACAGTATTTGAATATTAGGCAAAAAGTGAGTGTAAACTTGTTGGCCCTGAACCAATTAACATTTATTCCTGTTTATTGCATTATTTGGTTATTGATAGGTTTCAAAATTGTGGTAGTACGGTGGTCCAGTTAACCATGCCCAAGGAGGTTTGACTACAGTGCTCATCAGAAGTATCGAGCACATTGCGTCCTTCCTACGAAACAAACCTTTCAGCATTGGAAAAACATATAAATAATGCATTTTATTTACCTTTAGTGCTTTGTAGGGTATCCTTTACGTTTCTTCACGGACCTGAGACATCTTGGAAGTGAAAGGACAAGGTTCCTCAGGTGCTGGAGGGGTATTTTGTCCCAGGAGTCACGAATGGCGGCTTCCAGCTTAGGCAGAGAGCTCACGTCCTTCCCTTGGAGATTCTTCTTTACGAGGTACCAGAGGCTTTCTATCGGGTTGAGGTCTGGGCTATTTCCTGGTCAGTCTTTCATGAATGATACCTCACAGTCACGAAGCCAATTGGTGACTGATTTGGCCTTGTGAGCAGGTGCACCGTCCTGCTGAAACACTCGTGCACCTGTGATCTCGAGGAGTCTGGTAAATGATCACACAGAAGCTCCAGGTAAACATCCTGATTCACTCTAATGTTCTTGGGAAGCACAACAAGCTTCCCCAAACCTTGACCAGAAAAACAACCCCATACCATGAGTGAATCAGGATGTTTAACTGTGCTTTCAACATACCACGGGTCAAGTGGGTCACTACCTTTGCGTCGGTACACACGTGCTCCTCTGTTACAGTTGACACTAAATGTTGCCTCATCAGACCACGACACTGACAACCATTGCTCCTCATCCCAGTTAAGATATTTGTTAGCAAAGGCAAGCCTACGAAGTCGCTGGTATTTTGTGAGAAGAGGCTTTCCCACAGGCCTGTGACTTGTGTAACCAAGTTCATGGACCCTACGAGACAATGTGCGCACAGACACCTCACCAAACACTTCCAGGTTGCTCTCCTTTATTTTCCTTACACTCACACGAGGATTAAACTCCACTGCAGGTTTTAAAACATTAACAGACCTTGGGGAAGTTTTCCTAGGCCTATCAGACCGTGGTTTCTTTGTGGGAACGTCACCACTGTTTTGCACTCGAAACCGCGCGCATCACCTACGCACTATTGATCAAGCCACACCAACCAATTCACTAATTTCCTTTGTTTGGTGGCCTGCCTCCTTTAGAGCAATGATCTGGGATATGATTTCACTCGATAGTTCACGGGTAGGTGCCATAACAAAGTAGCGAAAGCCAAAACACTTCGGGACACTCGGTAAAAAAGGGCGCAAAAAGAGAGGGAGACGCGGTGGAGTTCCTCTCTCTCAGGCAGCCCGTGGGCAACTGAGGCGGGAACCAACGAGCGCGTCAGAAGGCCTCAGGCTACCGTGATGTCATGCTAGCGCCACAAACTTGTGGCTCAGTTTTTACTTACCAAAATGGGTGATTCTTTTTTGGCCATAAGTATTGCGCGCCCGGCGGTAGGAACTCGGTAATTTTGACAAGCACTGTATATTGGACTAGACTGGTGTTTATGCTGTACGCCACTACTGACACATGCATCTTTCTTAAAAGCAATAGCTAGGATTAATTTTAATTTTTATTTTTTATGTGAGGAAGAAGGAACCAAAGGCAACGAGCCCGCAGAACTGTTCCTTTCAAGAGAAAAACAAAATACAAGAGAGAGCCAAATTCAAGATCCATTCATTTTGAGATGCCTGGACACACTGCATTTGAAAGACTGGAGATCATAGGAAGCAGGAAATACAGACAGAGGGAGACAGTTCCAGAGTTGACATGTTGCTTAAATGAAGGACTGGGAGTAACGGTTAACTCATGCATTAGAGAGTTGGAAAAAGGGTGAGAGTTTGCTGCTAGACGTGTGCTATGCACCTGTCGTAGAGGTGGAGGAATGCATGTAGACAGTTCAGAGGAACAGTGACCGTTGAAGTAGCGGTAGAAAAGAGATAAAGATGCAACAGTGCGGCGAAGAGACAGAGGTTGAAGGGAGTCAGTAAGAGGAGGAGAGTTAATGAGACGAGAAGCCTTTGACTCCACCCTATTGAGAAGAGCTATATGTGGGGAGCCTCCCCACACATGAGAGTTGTACTCCACGCAGGGGCGGATAAAACCCCTGTATAGAGTCAACAATTGCGCAGGGGTAAAGAAGGAACAGAGTCGGCTTAGCACACCCAATCTTTTAGAAGCAGATTTTACAAGAGATGTAATATGATCTTTCCAAGATAATTCCCGAGTAAATGAAACCCCAAGCATGTTCAACGATGATGCAGGATTAAGCTGAATATTATTAAGCATTAGTGGGTATACCTGTGGAAGATTTTATCAGGTTGATAGATGCAAAAACAGAGTCTTTGATGCATTAAAAACAACTAGATTATTTTCACCCCAGTCAGAGATATGAGCCAAGTCAGACATTAGGTGTGCCATAGCCTCATCCCTTGTTTGTTGAAGTCACTGTTGAGATGGACGTTGTGGGAATCGAATGGAAAGGTGAAGGGTGGAGTCATCAGTGTATGAGTGGATAGGGTTAGATGTACAGCTTAGAAGGTCATTGATGAATAAAAAGAAGAGTTGGTGATAGAACAGAGCCCTGAGGAACACCACTCTTAATAGATCTAGGAGAAAAACGATGGCCGTCTACAACAGCGGCTATAGAACGACCAGAAAGGAAGCTAGAGATGAAGGCACAGATAGATGGATAGAAACAGTAAGAGGGCAACTTGGAAATTAAAGATTTATGCCAGACTCGATCGAAAGCCTTTGAGATGTCAAGTGCAATGGCAAAGGTTTCGCCAAAGTCTCGAAAGGAGGATGACCAGGAGTCTGAAAGATAGGTGAGAAGATCGCCAGTGGAGCGTCCCTGACAGAACCCACACTGATGATCAGAAAGAAGGTTATGATAGGAAAGATGCTTTAAAATTTTCTGTTAAAAGAATAGACTCAAAAACTTTTGAGATACAGGATGTTAAAGCAATTGGATGATAGTTAGAGGGTTGGGAATGGTCACCCTTCTTTGGGACTGGCTGAATGAGAGCAAACTTCCAGCAAGAAGGAAAGATACAAAGGCGAAAGAGTTTGCCTAGGCAGGGTGTAAGCACAGAAGCTCAGTTCTTGAGAACAACAGGAGGCACTCCATCAGGACCATATGCCTTATTAGTATTGAGGCCTGTAATGGCAGAAAATACATCAGCTGACGAAATTTTAACATTAGCCATGAGGAAGTCAGAGGGGGAAAGTGATGGAGGAACAGCACCGGAATCGTATAAGGTGGAATGGAGGAGAAAGTCTGAATGAAGAGATCTGCTTTACCAGTAGAAGAAATAGCTACAGAGCCATCAGAGTAGAAAAGAGGAGGGAAGGATGATGAGGTAAAATTGTTAGAAAGGTTTTTGGCAAGGTGCCAGAAGGAGCGGGAAGAATTCGAGTTAGAGAGTTGAGAGCATTTTGTACGGATGAAATTATTTTTAGCAGAGCGAAGATGAGACTTAGCACGATTTCGGGCAGAAACGTATAAAAGATGTGATTCAGGGGTGGGTTGGCTCTGGTACCTTTTATAGGCCCTCTCCTTGTTGCGGACAGAATTAGAACAAGCATGATTAAACCAAGGCTTTCGTGCATTAGTCAGAGGATATGAGAAGGGAATGTATACTTCCATGCCCAAGAGAATATCCTCCGTAATGTGCAAGGCACACTCAGATGGCTCCCGGCCATGGAAGCAATAATCATTCCGTGGAAAATCAAAGAAGTACTGCCTGAGAGCCTCCCAAACTGCAGCTCGAAAGTGCCACAGACGATGTTTCTTTGGAGGGTCCACAGGCCGTACCGCAGTGATTGGACAGATTAAGGTGATAAGGTTTTGATCGGAGGAGCCCAACGGAGAGAAATGATTAACAGTGTAAGCAGAAGGATTAGTTATAAGGAAGAGGTCAGGTATGTTTGAGCTCTCTCCAAGGCAGTCAGGGATATGGTTTGGGTGCTGTACAAGCTGCTCTAGATCATTAAGGATAGAAAACGTTTAGGCTTGTTCAGCAGGTGGATCAGTGAAAAGAGAGGAGAGCCAAAGGTGGTGGTGAATGGTGAAATCTCCAAGAATGGAGATTTCAGAGAAAGGAGAAATGGATAGAATATGTTCCATTGTAGAAGTAAGATAGTCAAAGAATTTTTGATAGTTAGTAGAATTAGGAGATAAGTAAACAGCACAGATACATTTAGTCAGAGAATGTAAGTAAAATGAGATAAATCAGAAGGGATACAGAGATCACTACCAACACATGTACTGTAAACAGTCTACAGTGCTCGTCAGAAATATCGAGCGCCCATGGCTGGGCGCGCAATACTTAAGGCCAAAAAAGAATCACCCACTTTTGGTGGTAAAAATTGAGCCACAAGTTTTTGGCGCTATCATGACATCACGGTAGCCTGAGGCCTTCCGACGCACTCGTTGGTTCCCGCCTCAGTTGCCCACGGGCTGCCTGAGAGAGAGGAACTCCACCGCGTCTCCCTCTCTTTTTGCGCCCTTTTTTACTGAGTGTTCCGCAGTGTTTTGGCTTTCGCCACTTTGTTATGGCACCTACCCGTGAACTATCGAGTGAAATCATATCCCAGATCATTGCTCTACAGGAGGCAGGCCACAGTACAAAGGAAATTAGTGAATTGGTTGGTGTGGCTCGATCGACAGTGCGTAGGTGGTGCGCGCGGTTTCGAATGGAAAACAGTGGTGAAGTTCCCACAAAGAAACCACGGTCTGGTAGGCCTAGGAAAACTTCCCCAAGGTCTGTTAATGTTTTAAAACGTGCAGTGGAGTCTAATCCTCGTGTGAGTGCAGGGAAAATAAAGGAGAGCAACCCGGAACTGTTTGGTGAGGTGTCTGTGAGAACAGTGTCTCGTAGGGTCCATGAACTTGGTTACACAAGTCACAGGCCTATGAGAAAGCCTCTTCTCACAAAAAACCAGCTGCTTCGTAGGCTTGCCTTTGCTAACAAATACAGTATCTTAACTGGGGTGAGGAACAATGGTTGTCAGTGTCGTGGTCTGATGAGGCAAGGTTTAGTGTCACCTGTAACAGAGGAGCACGTGTGTACCGACGCAAAGGTAGTGACCCACTTGACCCACGGTATGTAGAAAGCACAGTTAAGCATCCTGATTCACTCATGGTGTGGGGTTGTTTCTCAGGGAAGGGTTTGGGAAAGCTTGTTGTACTTCCCAGAAACCTTAGAGTGAATCAGAATGTTTACCTGGAGCTTCTGTGTGATTATTTACCAGACTCCTTCGAGCTAACAGGTGCATGAGTGTTTCAGCAGGACGGTGCACCTGCTCACAAGGCCAAATCGGTCACCAATTGGCTTCCGGACTGCGAGGTCTCGTTCATGAAAGACTGGCCAGGAAATAGCCCCGACCTCAACCCGATTGAAAACCTCTGGTGCCTTGTAAAGAAGAATCTCCAAGGGAAGGACGTGAGCTCTCTGCCTAAGCTGGAAGCCACCATTCGTGACTCCTGGGACAAAATACCCCTCCAGCACCTGAGGAGCCTCTCCCTTTCACTTCCAAGACGTCTCAGGTCCGTGAAGAAGCGTAAAGGATACCCTACCAAGCACTAAAGGTAAATAAAATGCATTATTTATATGTTTTTTCAATGTTGAAAGGTTTGTTTCATAGGAGGGACGCAGGGCGCTCGATACTTCTGACGAGCATTGTAAGTGAGTATGCTCTACAGTCAGCACTATGTGTAGCCACCTGGTAAACCTGTCTGGAGGGCACGGAAATTTCAAGTTCCCTTTCGTAATTTTGTCCATATACTGTGTGTATATATATATATATATATATATATATATATATATATACACATACAGTGTACTGTATACATATACCCGGTATATACATATATACAGTATATATATATATATATATATATATATATATATATATACAGTGCTTGTCAGAAGTATCGAGTGCCTTGTGCCCCTTCTACGAAACAAACCTTTCAGCATTGAAAAATCATGTAAATAATGCATTATATTTACCTTTAATGCTTGGTAGGGTATCCTTTACGCTTCTTCACAGACCTGAAACGTCTTGGAAGTGAAAGGGCGAGGTTCCTCAGGTGCTGGGGTGGTATTTTGGCCCAGGAGTCACGAATGGCTGCTTCCAGCTTAGGCAGAGAGCTCACATCCTTCCCTTGGAGATTCTTCTTTACTAGGTACCAGAGGTTTTCTATCGGGTTGAGGTCTGGGCTATTGCCTGGCCAGTCTTTCATGAAGGATACCTCGCAGTCACGAAGCCAGTTGGTGACCGATTTTACTTTATGAGCAGGTGCACCGTCCTGCTGAAACACTCGTGCACCTGTGAGCTCGAAGGACTCAGGTAAATGATCACAAAGAAGCTCCAGGTAAACGTCTTGATTCACCCTGCAGTTCTTGGGAAGCACAACAAGCTTCCACAAACCTTTCCCAGAGAAACAACCCCTTACCATAAGTGAATCAGGGTGTTTAACCCCTTAACCGCGGGGCATCACTTTCATGACGCTTGGGAGCAAGGGATCATACCGCGGGGCGTCGCTTTTGTGATTCTGTGTTATTTTGAATTCACCCGGGCATCCAAGTGGGGGCTTGTATCATCTATCAGTACTGCCAATGTCCAACACTAGTCAGCACTCCTAATCTCATCTGTACTCCCATCCATTGTTGACAATTTAGCCATTTCTCCCCGTTCTTGACTCCCCTCCCTACCCCCCCTCCATTACCCTATCCTCTCGCCTGCCCGGCCGTGCTACGCTAAGTATATCTTCCCTGGAATTTTTCACTGATTTCATCCATTGAAATAAGCCCTGTGTCCTGTTCTTATACCAAATAATATATATACAAGAAAGAAATAAGGTAGGTGAGAGTGCCATACACCTGGAATAGGCTAATTATCACCTGACCACACCTCACGTGCACTCGTTCGCTAATTTTCGCTGTTTTCTCCCCCTTGAAATATGCCGTATAATCTATTTTCGTAATAAATATACATGTAAGGAGGGAAGGGAGAAGCCTAAGTGATATTTACATTCACCTGGAACTACCTAATTTATAATGTATTGTCTAGATTTCCTGCCAGTCATTTCAGTGCTAGACATAGCTGTTTCAAGAGCTAACATTGGTAGCTCTGAATATCCCCTAAGTAGGCCTCAACCCCGGCCCTCCGTTATCAGTTTACTCTCATCTTCCGAAGTGAGGGTACGTATGTTTCTTCTTGCTGACTTCAAGGACTTTTTCACCCCCATGCAAAGGGCCCTGTGACCTTTACCCCCTACTAAACCTCGTGTGGAAAGAGGTAAATGGCTGACAATTGATAAAAGAGTGACTACGAGCTTTCTATGAGTAAAATAGTGCAAGTGGAATTGTAAATAATGTGTAAATAATGTGTAAACAGCAAGTGAAAGTAATGAATGTAAATATACGTGAACAATGGAAAATAGTTTTATAAGTTACTTCAAGTGCCAGTGCATAACACAGTGTAAATAAAATAGAAATGTAAATAACGTAAATAAAATAGAGAACGTAAATAGAAATGTAAATGAGTAGTATTATAAGAATACGAGTATATACCACGTTGAGTACACCGCTTCCCGTTCAATCAGCGAAGTTAAGCAACGTTGGGTCTGGTTAGTACTTGGATGGGTGACCGCCTGGGAACACCAGATGCTGTTGGCATCCCTACGTCAAGTGGGGTTGGTGGAGGATTAGTGCCCCTCCCTGTAAAACAATTAACTCTAAGCCCTTGGCCACCCTGTCTGGGATACATGGCGTCTGGCAATGAATGAATGAATGAACGAGTATATACCCTAGAAGTAATGAAAGTGAAAGTTTCATTCTAGCATGTCTGAATGCTATGAGTTATGAGAGTGAAGATGAAAGTGACATTCACTCTCAATGCTAGTATACAGGACGAGAAAGTGAATGCTACGTATTTTACTGAAAGAAATCGAATCCCTACAGTGAAAATAAACTAATACTACTGAAGGAAACTTATGGATAAAGACTGTAGATATATATAAGTGTTATATAGTAATAGAAATATAAAGTGTGAGGGGTTTTATGAATAATAAATGGCAGAGTACCAAGAGCGAACTAGTGCCAGTGTGACGATCAGACGCGCTCGTAATTTCCATTGCTTTCACAGTGTTTTTTTTGAGTATGGATCCCAAACTACTTGAAAATTGTAGAATAGTGTTTATAGTGTTTGTATCTGGCTGTGGTAATCATATTACGGGTTGTCGGTAAGTGTAAAGTGGAGACTTCGTTACCCTACTTCAGAGGTCTCCACAAGTCCTACGGTAACAGACGAAGGCTCAACAATCATTCCAGGAGAAAGCTGAAGGTATGTGCCAAAAGCATATTTAATTTTATTATTCTAGGACTAATAATTGATTTTTGGCAAATATTTTTTGAGAGTCTGTCGGAGCCCAAATAACCCCGCAGGACACGCAAGTCATTGGTAAACAAGCCTGCGGTGTAGGGGTTAACTGCGCTCTCCACGTAACGGGGGTCAAGCGGGTCACTACCTTTGCGCAGGTACATGCACACTCCTCGATTACAGGTAACACTAAACGTTGCCTCATCAGACCATAACACTGACAACCATTGGTCCTTACCCCAGTTAAGGTACTTGTTAGCAAAGGCAAGCCTACAAAGTTGCTGGTAACATGTAAGAAAAGGCTTTCTCACAGGCCTGTGACTTGTGTAACCAAGTTCATGGACTCTTCGAGACACGGTGCGCACTGAAACCTCACCAAACACTTCTGGGTTGCTCTCCTTAATTTTCCTTGCACTCACATGAGGATTAGACTCCACTGCACATTTTAACACATTAACAGACCTCAGGGAAGTTTTCCTAGGCCTACCAGACCGCGGTTTCTTTGTTGGAACGTCACCACTATTTTCCACTCAACAGCGGGCACACCAACTCCGCACTGTTGATCGAGCCACACCAACCAAATCACTAATTTCCTTCTTGGGGTGGCCTGCCTCCTTTAGAGCAATGATCTGTGATATGACTTCACTCGAAAGTTCACGGGTAGGGGCCATAACAAAGTGGCTAAAGCCAAAACACTGCGGGACACTAGGTAAAAAAAATGGCGCAAGAAGAGAGGGAGGCATGGCGGGGTTCCTCTCTCTCATGCACCCCGTAGGCAACTGAGGCGGGAGCCAACCAGCACGCAGTAAGGCCTCAAGCTGCTGTGATGTCATGTTAGCGGCCCAAACATCTGGCTCAATTTTTAGTACCAAAAATGGGTGATTCTTTTTTCGCCAAAAGTATTGCGCGCCCTGCCATAGGTGCTCGATACTTCTGACGAGCACTGTGTATATATATATATATATATATATATATATATATATATATATTTGTATATAGTCATGCAGTATACTGTATACATATACCCAGTATATACATTATAATATATATTTGTATATATATATATATATATATATATTATATATGATATATACATACAGTATACTGTGTACATATACCTGGTATAGAATTCAACTAATCAAATTTTGATGCATTTTGGAGTGGTGTACCTACCTCACTTTTCGATGCAGAGTCGCGTATTTCGATGTTTTCAGGGCCAGACTCCAACCAAAACAAGCAAAAATAATATTTTTGATGCGAACCAAAATGCTACAATAGAAGTGAAGGAAAATTATAAGAAAAAGTATGAGCCTAACCTAATATTGTATGTGACATGTGCTCTGAGGGCCAGACTCCAACCAAAACAAGCAAAGATAATGTTTTTGATGAAAACCAAAATGCTAGAAGTGAAGGAAAATTATAAGAAAAAGTATGAGCCTAACATAATATCATATGTGACATGTGCGCTCAGGGCCAGACTCTAACCAAAACAAGCAAAGATAATATTTTTGATGCGAACCAAAATGCTAGAAGTGAAGGAAAATTATAAGAAAAAGTATGAGCCAAACCTAATATCGTATGTGACGTGTCAAGAAGAGAATGAAAATCAACCTCATTTATTCATATGTGAAGCATACAATGATATGGTTCCAAGACAATTCTCTGTCAAGTCAATTCACTGTAAGATAATTCCCCGCCAAAACATGAACGATTTCCCATCGGGACAATTCGCACCCTGGACGATTCCCAGTCATTCTATAACTATAGTTATTATTGATTAATCAATACGTAATAACTTGAAGATATAACGAGAAATTAAAGAAAAAGAATCAGTAACAGAAATACTAAAACAAAATGAATTACAGGTGGTAGCAAATACAGTAGGCAGAATACTGAAACGAAGTGAAGTACAGTAATTATGAATATAAGGAGCAACATAGAAATGAACAATAGAGACTGAGAGAAAAAAAAAAGTCATGTTATTTAAGGACAAGAGCTCCCGGTTAGGAGTAGGCATCAACAACAACAAGCCATATGCAAGGTGATGTTCTGTTGTCGGCGGCCATCTTGCGACTGTCCTGCACTTTCAGCCTGTACCTTCCACGTGTGGACATGCATTTCACTGCAATATTGTTGTGTGTATTTTCTTTGTATTTTAGTTGCAACTTACCTGTTTCAAGATGGCAAGCAAGAGTGGTTCTCCGGGTAGCAGTGGTAATGGAGAAGAGCACCCTGGCACCTCTAAATCTTCGCAGCCAAAGGAGAAATGGCAATACAGGAAAGGGCAGAAATACACCAAGTATACACTTGCAGACAGTATGGCAATACAATGCAGAACTACAGTTACTTAACCACAATTATGGTTCATAAAGTTTACAGGGTGTGTGGGCAAAAAATCATGATTTTACTTAGTTAGGTTCGGAGGCCCCGGACCCAAACTAATTTTTCCCATAAGAAGTTCAGTTTAAATTTCGATGATTTGAATTTTGCGTTGATTTTTAGGTACCCATGCCTATCGAAATCCAAGAATCCACTGTATATATACATATATATATATATATATATATATATATATATATATACAATATATTTATCTATAGCCTGATGCCCTAATCCCACAAAGGGTGGCCATAGACAAAATGCCTCCAAGTCGCTCTGTCACCCACCATTTGACTGCCCTCCCCCCAGCTCACTCTTCCCTCCCTCATATACCTCTCAGCTCCATCCCTCCACCTCATCCTCGGTCTTCCCCTCCCTCTCCCACCCTCCACTTCACCTACATACACCCATTTATTCAGTTTTTCTTTCTCCATTCTCTCCACATGTCCAAACCACCTCAGTGTATTTCTCCTAATTTTCTCAACCACATCCACATCCACTCCACAATGTTCCTTAACTTCTTCGTTCGTCAACCTGTCCCTCCATGTCACTCAACATGCTCCTCTCAGGTAACTCATTTCCACTGCTCTCACTCTTGACTTGTTCCCCTCTAGCAAGGTCCATGCCCCGCTTCCATACGTCAGGGTAGGGATCACAATACAGGTACTATCATGCAGTGACTTCTCAGCTTCCATACTCACCTCCCTGTTTCTCATCACTGCTTTCAGTGAACCAACAACCTTCCTTCCCTGCTGTACCCTTTCACGCACTTCATCCCCCAACGTTCCATACTTACTCATCACGCCACCCAAGTACTTGAATGCACTCACATTCTCCATATCCCCACCATCCGACCTCACTGTACACTCTGTGACATAATTGCTCTCAAACACCATAACTTTACTCTCTCTTACATTAACTTTCAGATTCTTCTTCCTGCACACTGTCCCAAATTCATTCACCAAACCTTGCAACTCCCATTCATCTTCACTCAACAATACTGTATCATCAGCAAACAGCAACACCGGAATCTTCCAAATCTCACCCTCATTCATTAGAGCCACCCCCACATCCACTGCCCTACCTTGCACCTCCTTTACAACCCCATCCACCTATATATTAAACAGCCATGGAGACATCACACAACCCTGTTTCAGTCCCACATTGAGATCAAAGAACTCACTCAACTCACCATCCACTTGCACCGTAGCCCTAGCTCCTTTGTACATACTCTTCACAGCACTCAGTAATTTCCCCTCCACTCCATATATTCTTAATACCTTCCACATACCTTGCCTATCTATTCTGTCATAAGCTTTCTCCAAGTCCATGAAGGCAGCATACACTTTCTTTTCCTTCTCTAGATACTTCTCCACTAAACTTCTTAGAACAAATATCTGATCTACACTCTTTTCCCTTCCTAAATCCCCCATGTACTTCTCCAATTAGCTCCTCTGTCATTATGCCTAACCCTATCAATGAGTATTCTACCATATATTTTTCCAGTCACACTAAGAAGGCAAATACCCCTATGGTTACCACATACTTCTCTCTCCCCTTTTCCTTTGTATAAAGGAACAGTTATACCTGATTTTCAGTCCTTTGGAACCTTTCCCTCTTCCCAAGCCAATCTACACAACTTCCATATCCACTCCACAACAATCTCACCCCCATACCTCAGCATTTCACCACACACTCCATCAATTCCTGGGGTCTTTCTCATCTTGATCTTCTTCATTGCTTCCAATACTTCCGCCCTACTGATCTCTTCCTCCCTCCACTCATTTCTTCTTCTCCCAGCCATTCCCCAACCACTTATACTCGCACTGCTCTCACTCTCCACATTCAACAAATCCTCAAAGTGCTCCTTCCATCTCCTCAAGTTCTCTCTCTTCTCCACCAACAATCTATTATTCCTATCTTTCACTCCCCTACTATTTCCCCTTTCACACTGCCTTACTTTCTTTACCTCCTTCCAAAACAATTTCTTACTCTCCCTCCATTTCACACTCAGATTCCTCCCAAATTCTTCATCCACTTTCTTCTTACTCTCCTTCACCAGTCTCTTCACCTCACTTCTCCTGCTCACATATACCTCTCTCTTCTCTCTCTCATCTTCTCCCCTACCTCTACTCACTAGCCATTCACTATATGCCTTCTTTTGTTCCACAGCTTGTTTCACCTCATCATTCCACCATGCTGTCCCTTGCACACCCTTGCATCTCCTCCTCAGTCCACAAACCAACTCACACGCTGCGCCTATCTCTTCCGTGAATATCTTACATACCTCTTCCACCCCTTCCATGTGCTCTAACTCATACCTTCTCAATCTTTCTTCCACTATGCTCTTATACTCTGCCATTTTCTCACTCTCTTGCAACTTCTCCACTCTTCTCACAGGAGCTGTTTCCTCCTGTCTTCCCCTTCATCTCTTCAACCATTTTCTTTGCAGCTTTACTGTGGCCATCACTAAGTGATGGTCCAAGATTCTATTCCCCCACCCTCTCCACACTCTTGCATCCAACACTTGTCTTCTCATTCGCTCAACCACACACACACGTAGTCTATCGCTGCCTTTCGTTCAACAAGTTCACCATCCATCCTCCTCAGTACTCTCCATGTATACCTGCGGATCATCTTATGCCGAAAGTAGGTGTTACCTATTGCCAACCCCTTACTAGCACAGATGACCACCAAAGCACTACCATTCCAATCTACTACAGCTGGCACACCCCACTGACCAACCACTCCGTCCACTCATACATTCCCAACTTTGCCATTCATGTCTCCAATCAAAAGCACTCTTTCTCTCCTCTCAGATTTGTCCATACATGCTTCTAGTAATGTAACATGCATCCTAATTTTATGAATTCATACACGAATCATAGTAAATCAGAGGATGGGTTTAGGAGAAAAAATAATTAAAAAAAAAAAAAAAATAAAGCCAGGTGTGCCAGATGAGTCTTTTCACATATGTAAGAAAAAGATACCAATTTTAGAACTTTGAAAAAATGGTCCCATTGCCAACCAAGGGAGCACGCAAATATCTGAACCCACAGCCATTGAGGGGGCTAAACATATGTTTTACGTTAAGCAGTAAAAGTACCTAACCAAATCAGTTCTTCCTGATAGTCTGATTTATTTTTCAGATTATTTCTGGGGTGGTAAATATAGTAAACATTTCTTGTTAAATCTGTTTCCCCATCATTTTTAGCTGTTCTGGTGTGACAACTCTTGTTTATTTCGTTAACATAATGGCAGAAAGGACTTCTTCCCTAAGTGTTTAACTAAACCTGGCCTAACTGAGCGTATTTGTACCTAATAATTTAACCTACCCTAACCTCCAGTTGGGAAATTGGGAAACGATATCGACCTTTGAGCACGTTGAGTTTCTTCCACTGCCCTGGAAGCTATCGTAGGGGAAAGTGACGATAATAACAGGGAGGAAATTTTTCAGCAAGAAAAAGTACTGTAATTTTCCAAACTTAAAGTTGTCAGAAAATTACAGAAACAAGGTAGAGGATTATGAATTGAATTGGCAAGGTCTTTCTGCTGCGTCAAGTGTACAGTGAAAGACACAAGTACAGTATCTTCCCAAAGTCTGACGAATATAGTGTGGAAAAATCGAACCATTTGAAACACACACTAGTAAAAACAGAGTTTTCATTGTATTTTGCCTGGTGTAAATTTCTTCAGACTGAACTGGGAAGATAGTTGTGTCTTTCATTGTACATTTACAAGTAAACAAATCATTCTTACAGTACCTGTGTTTTGTTTCCGCCGGATTGATCGTGATTTCAGACTATTCAGGCACCTCTTCACACCATATACTGTAGTCTGGATAATTGGGGTATCTCTGTATTTCCTTTCGTATTGAGTATCGATTTTCGTATCATCGAGACAGATATTTTCATATTGTGGAATTTGTCCTATATTCATCTCTTTGGTACCATTGGAAATTCGCCCTCCGGGTTTTCGTATTTCGAAGACCTACTGTACTGAACATGTCCGGATAACGAGCATTCGGGTAATTGAGAGATTACTGTTTATATAGTGTACAGTAATCCCTCCACCAGCCGATGTAATAGAGCCAAAGGCATGTCCGGAAAGTGGTTCAGTCCGGAAAGTGGTTCAGTCCGGAAAGTGGGCACCTGCGTGCATGAGTGGTACTTACGGACCCTAACCCAGCCTATCTTTGAAAGCCATCTCAATAACTCCCTACCGGACATGCATATCACCTATTTCAACCTATTTAAGACCCTATTCATACCAACAATGGACATAAAGCATGAAATAAATGAAAAGGAACCAAAGAATGAGGAATTAGAAGTGACTGTATCTCAGCCAGGGTACTTACAGGATGTCTGTGTCCACCTTCTCTAAGGCTTTGGCAATGGTGAAAATGCTCTTGAAGCACATACAGTAATCCAGTGTTGTGCTGCATTTACAGTAATTCTTTGCACTGTGAGTTATAATTGTTTAACACTTCACATTGTTAATTGCACCACGCCAGTTTCAACTGGCAGTTTGCACTCCACAGTTAATCCTTTGCACTCTAAATTCTAATTTCTTAACACTACATGACACTGTAAATTCCTGTGTGGTCAGCTGGCGAGGTATTGCAGTTTATTTACTGTTTATTCACAGAAAAATGAGCACATGTGGCATCCACTGCTATAAGCATCCACTCGCGATCGCAGTTAAGCAGTAACTGTTGGAGTGTTGGTGACGGGGAAACAGAGTTGCCAGATCGCAACAGCCACATTACCAAACTCCTCAATTTTCATTACCAAATTTATGAAGCTAGCATTTATTCTTCACTAATTATATGTACAAGTGGAAATACATGTAATCACTCTCCTTATAATTAACAGCATGTTGATTATTTTCACGCTATGTAGGCTAACAAATTAATTAGAGAGAGCAGACAATCCACCATCTCCATCCTGTGTATCCTCATACATGTGAAAAATCCATTTGGTAATGCATTATTCAGATTCATTACCAGACAAGTTTTTCAGTACCAAATTGGTCCACATTTGGTAATGAAAAATACCAAATGACAACCCTGACAGGGGAGGGGGAGGGGGGAGGAAGGAAGGGGCGAAGGGGCCATGGTGGAAACAGCTGTTCGGTGCTGTGGGCAATTTCAAATTACGGGAGGGATTTTGGGGGGGGGGTGATTTTTTTCTTTTTTTTTGGCCCATTTTTGGGATCTGAAGGTCCAGGTCCACAATGTCCGGTAAGTGGGGTGTCTGAAAAGCGGGCGTCCAGATAGTACAGGGATTACTGTACACTAAAACCTCACTATATCGGACTAATTTGGGCACAAGCCAGTCCAAAAAAAGCGAAAGTCCGATAAAAGTGACAGCTGGACTCCCCTCCGGACTTCCTCCTCCTATTTTATGCAAAGAGATGTGCTTGTCATTCAAGCATTTATTCTACAGTATCTCTGTCTGTCTGTCTGTCTCTCTCTCTCTCCCTGTCCCTCTCCCTCCCTCCCTGCACTGGGCACTTCCATTTTACTTCACATATTTTTTGTCTTCATCGTCATCTTCATCTTCACCTTCCCATTCATTTTGGCCTTTGCTTTCAGTTCTCTGACATTCACATTCACTTTCATATTCAGTTCCATGCTCACTTTCACCTTCACCTTCACACTTACTTTCACTGTCACTCATTTTGAATTTCCATTTCATCTTCACCTGCAATTTTACTTTCTTTCATGTTTACCTTTAGAATTACTTTCACTCACCTTCACTTTCACCCTCCATTCTTTTACTTTCACATTCCTCTTCACCTTCACCTTCGCTTTCACCTTCACTTTCATTTTCACCACTTTCATTTTCACCTCTTTCACTTTCACCTTCGCTTTCACCTTGACCTTTACTTCCACCTTCACTTTCACCTTCATCTTCGTTTTCACCTTCATCTACACTTTCATTTCACCTTCTTATTCACATTCATTTTCACCTTCAATTTCATCTTAGCCATCACTTTCACATTTACCTTCACTTTCACATTCATTTTCACCCTCACTTTCACCTTCATCTTCACTTTCACTTTTCACTTCACTTTCAACTTTACTTTCACCTTCACTTTCACTTTCCTATTCACCTTCACTTTTACTTTCACATTCCACCTTCACTTCTGACTTCACTTTCACCTTCATTTTCGTCCTCACTTTCATCTTCCACCTTCACTCTTGACTTCACTTTCACCTTCACTTTTACCATTTTCACATTCACTTTTACTTTCACCTTCACACTGCCTTCACTGACCTTCACTTTTACATTCACTTTCACATTTGCTTTCGCCTCTCTCTCCTGGAGAGAGAGAGAGAGGGGACGGAGGAAGGGAATATAGAAGGAGAGAGAGAGAGGGACGGAGGAAGGGAATATAGAAGGAGAGAGAGAGGAGGGACCAAGGTTATGCCTATATCCCTCATTTGTTTATGGGAAAGGGGACGCCACTTGTCATTCCTGTATTTATTCTCTCTGTCTCTGTCTCTCTCTCTCTTTCTGTCTCTGTCTGTCTGTCTGTCTCTCTCTCTCTCTCTCTCTCTTTCTCTCTCTCTCTCTGCTGACTTTGACATTCACATTCACTCCCATGCTCTTTCACCTTCGCTCTTACACTCATTTTCACAATTACTTTAATTTTCATTTTCAATTTCATTCTCTCTCTCTCTCTCTCTCTCTCTCTCTCTTTCCCTCCCTCCCTCCCTCCATCCCTCCCTCCCTCCCTCCCATCTTGGGGGGGAAGGGAAGGAATGGAGAAGGAGAGAGAGGGAGGAGAGACCTCCATTTGTTTGTTTATTCATTTATTCCAAGAGGCAGACTGCTTCTGACTTGATCGGCCTTTTTCTGATGCATAAGAAATTTATCCATTTGGCTCCTCGAGTCCGATAAAAGTGAATTCCGGTATAAGTGAAGTCCGTTATATCGAGGTTTTACTGTATATATGTGCATATATACAGTAATCCCCATGCTATTTGGACGCCCATTTTCTGGACGCCCTACTTACCGGACATTGTGGGCCTGGACCTTTGGAACCCAAAAATGGCCAAAAAAAAAAAAAAAAGAAAAAAATCCCCCCAAAATCTGAATTTTCTCCCACCTGAAATTTGAAATTGCAGCGAGATGCCAAACAGCTGTTTACACTACGGCCCCTTCACCCCTTCCTTCCTCCCCCCTCCCCCTCCCCTGTCAGGGTTGCCATTTGGTATTTTTCATTACCAAGTGTGGGCCAATTTGGTAACGAAAAATTTGTTTGGTAATGAATCAGAATAATGCATTACCAAACGGATTTTTCACATGTATGAGGATACACAGGATGAAAATGGTGGACTGTGTGCTCTTTCTGATTAATCTGCTAGCCTACATAGTGTGAAAATAATCAACATGCTATGAATTATAAGGATAGTGATTACATGTATTTCCACTTGTATAAATTAGTGAAGAATAAATGCTAGGTTTACGAATTTGGTAATGAAAAGTTAAATTTGCTAATGAAAATTGAGGAGTTTGGTAATGTGGCCGAGTTGCGATCTGGCAACTCTGCTTCCCCCTCACCAACAGTTACTGCCTAACTGCGATTGAGAGTAGATGCTTATCGCAGTGGATGCCCTACATGCTCGATTTTGTGAATAAACTGCAATAGCTCGCCACCAGACCACACAGGAATTTAGTGTTGTGTAGTATTAAGAAATTAGAATTTAGAGTGCAAAGGATTAACTGTAGAGTGCAAACTGGCAGTTGAAACTGGCATGGTGCAGTTAACAATGTGCAGTGTTAAACAGTTATAACTCACAGTACAAAGAATTACTGTAAATGCAGCACAACGCTGGATTACTGTACGTACTTCAAGAGCATTTTCACCACTGCCAAAGCCTTAGAGAAGGCGGCCACAGACGTGATGTAAGTACCCTGGCTGAGATAGTCACTTCTAAGTCCTCATTCTTTGATTCCTTTTCATTTATTTCATGCTTTATGTCCATTGTTGGTGTGAATAGGGTCTTAAATAGGTTGAAATAGGTGCTATGCATGTCCTGTAGGGAGTTATTGAGGTGGCTTTCAAAGTTAGGCTGGGTTAGGGTCCTTAAGTACAAGTCCAGGAGGCTGAGGCCCACTATCTGGACTGGACCACTTTCTTGACATGCCTTTGGCTCTATTTCATCGGATAGTGGAGGGATTACTGTATGTATGTATATATATATATATATATATATATATATATATCCTGTATATATATATATATATATATATATATATATATATATATATTATATATATATCTATCTACCTATCTATAGCCCGACTCCCTAATCCCGCAAAGGGTGGCCGCAGACAAAACGCCTCCAAGTCACTCTGTCACCCACCATTTGACTCCCTCCCCCCAACTCACCCCCCTCCCTCATATACCTCTCAACTCCATCCCTCCACCTCATCCTCGGTCTACCCCTCCCTCTCCCTCCCTCCACCTCACCCACATACACCCTCTTAGTCAGTCTTTCACTCTCCATCCTCTCCACATGTCCAAACCACCTCAGTGTATTTCTCCTAATCTTTTCAACCACATCCACATCTACCCCACAACGTTCCTTCACTTCTTCATTCGTCAACCTGTCCCTCCATGTCACTCCACATGCTCCTCTCAAGTAACTCATTTCCACTGCTCTCACTCTTGACTTGTTCCCCTCTTGCAAGGTCCACGCCTCGCTTCCATACGTCAGGGTAGGGATCACAATACCATCATGCAGAGACTTCTTAACTTCCATACTCACTTCCCTATTTCTCATCACTGCTTTCAGCATGCCTACAACCTTCCTTCCCTGCTGTACCCTTTCACGCACTTCATCCCCCAAAGTTCCATCCTTACTCATCACACTACCCAAGTACTTGAATGCACTCACATTCTCCATATCCTCACCATCCAACCTCACTGCACACTCTGTGACTTCATTCCTCTCAAACACCATAACTTTACTTTTGTTTACATTAACTTTCAGCTTCCTCCTCCTACACACTGTCCCAAATTCATTCACCAAACCTTGCAACTCCCATTCATCTTCACTCAACAATACTGTATCATCAGCAAACAGCAACACCGGAAGCTTCCAAATCTCACCCTCATTCGTTAGGGCCACCCCCACATCCACTGCCCTACCTTGTACCTCCTTTACGACCCCATCCATATATATATTAAACAGCCATGGAGACATTACACACCCCTGTTTCAGTCCCACATTGAGATCAAAGAACTCACTCAGCTCACCATCCACTCGCACCGTAGCCCTAGCTCCCTCGTACATACTCTTCACAGCACTCAACAATTTCCCCTCCACTCCATATATTCTTAATACCTTCCACATACCTTTCCTATCTATTCTGTCATAAGCTTTCTCCAAGTCCATGAAGGCAGCGTACACTTTCCTTCCCTTCTCTAGATACTTCTCCACTAAACATCTTAGAACAAATATCTGATCTACACACCCTTTTCCCTTCCTAAATCCCCCTTGTTCTTCTCCAACTAGCTCCTCTGTCATATGCCTAACCCTATCAATGAGTATTCTACCATATATTTTACCAGTCACACTAAGAAGGCAAATACCCCTATGGTTACCACATACTTCTCTCTCCCTTTTCCATTGTACAGAGGAACAATTATACCTGATTTCCAGTCCTCTGGAACCCTTCCCTCTTCCCAAGCCAATCTACACAACTTCCATATCCACTCCACAACAATCTCACCCCCATACCTAAGCATTTCACCACATACTCCATCAATTCCTGGGGCCTTTCCCAGCTTAATCTTCTTCATCGCTTCCACTACTTCCGACCTACTGATCTCTTCCTCCCTCCTCTCATCTCTTCTTCTCCCAGCCATTCCCCAACCACTTATACTCACACTGCTCTCACTCTCTACATTCAACAAATCCTCAAAGTGCTCCTTCCATCTCCTCAATTTCTCTCTCTTCTCTACCAACAATCTATTATTCCTATCTTTCACTCCCCTACTATTTCCCTTTCACACATCCTTACTTTCTTTACCTCCTTCCAAAACAATTTCTTACTCTCCCTCCATTTCACACTCAGATTCCTCCCAAACTCTTCATCCACTTTCTTCTTACTCTCCTTCACCAGTCTCTTAACCTCCCTTCTCCTGCTCACATATACCTCTCTCTTCTCTCTCTCATCTTCTCCCCTACCTCTACTCGCCAACCATTCACCATATGCCTTATTCTTTTGTTCCACAGCTCGTTTCACCTCATCATTCCACCATGCTGTCCCTTGCACACCCTTGCATCTCCTCCTCACTCCACAAACCACCTCACACGCTGCGCCTATCTCTTCCGTGAATATCTTACATACGTCTTCCACCCCTTCCATCTGCTCTAGCTCATACCTTCCCAATCTTTCTTCCACTATGCTCTTATACTCTGTCCTCTTCTCACTATCTTGCAATTTCTCCACTCTTCTCACAGGAGCTGTTTCCTCCTGTCTTCCCCTTCGCCTCCTCAACCACTTTCTTTGCAGCTCTACCTTGGCCATCACTAAGTGATGGTCCGAGACTCCATTCCCCCACCCTCTCCACACCCTTGCATCCAACACTTGTCTTCTCATTCGCTCATCCACACACACGTAGTCTATCATTGCCTTTCGTTCAACAAGTTCACCATCCATCCTCCTCATTACTCTCCATGTATACCGGTGGATCATCTTATGACGAAAGTAGGTGTTGGCTATTGCCAACCCCTTACCAGCACAGATGTCCACCAAAGCACTACCATTCCCATCTACTTCTGCTGGCACACCCCACTGACCAACCACTCCATCCACTCGTACATTCCCGACTTTGCCATTCATGTCTCCAATCAACAGCACTCTCTCGCTCCTCTCAAACTTGTCCATACATGCTTCTACTCTCGCCCAAAACTCATCTTTCACTCTTGCCACTCGATCCTCTGTTGGAGCATACACACATACAATCGCCCATGCTTGTATACCTACTTTCATCCTCACCCATACAATCCTTGCACCCACTGTTCCATACTCTCTTATATTCTCCTTCCACTTCTTGCTTATCATCAGACATACTCCCTCTCATTCTCACTGACTCCCGCACATATACCTACACCGTATTCCCATTCTCTCATCCTTTCACCTTTCCATTTAGTTTCAGTCAATCCACATATATCCACTTTTGCATCCTCAAGCACCTGGACAATCTCTCTCTCTTTCACTTCATCATTCACTCCTCTCACATTCCACGTTCCTACTCTCAGAATGTCCTTTGTCCGTTCCTTAGTCGTCAACGTATGGTCCGTCCGGGTCCGAGGCGCTTTATTTGCTTTTTTAGTTAGTTCTTTTTACGGGGTGGGGCACTAACCCACCACCAACCCTTTTAGTCGCCTCGTACGACAAGCAGGGATACTGGGGGAGTATTCTTGAAACCCCCCTACTGTATATATGTGTATATATGTGTATATATATATATATATATATATATATATATATATATGTATATATATATATATATATATATATATATATATATATATATATATATTTATATATATATACTGTATATATATATATATATATATATATATATATATATATATATATATATACTGTATATATATATATATATATATATATATATATATATATATATATATATATATATATATACTGTATATATATATATATATATATATATATATATATATATATACAATATATATATATAAAGCACCCGCCTGCCTTGTGACAGAAAGAAAAAATCCTGTCCACAGCCTCACCTCTACCCCCCTCTCCCGTCCCTCCACCATACCCTCCCATGCTCCCTGCCTTGCTAGCCAGGCCTACCAGCTCCCCCCTCACTCCCTCCCCTCCTTTGCATTGAAAGCAATGACCCGTGACATTAAAGAGTTCTTGGCGATTTATTCGAATATTTTTGGTTGTATCAAAATTCAGCAAAATCCATGAGAAAGCTCATGAAATTTTGCATCTAGACATATGCTTAACTCTTGCAAGTTGCGAGCAAAATTTGGACTAGGATAGTGGGAATTTATATGAAGGTAAATTGTACTCCAGAACAACATTTATTGCAGTTTCGTGATTTTACTCATCAGTTTTCTGTGTTTTTCTTAGCGTATCTTATACAGTAAAAGCTTGATATAACGGAATAATTCAGCCAACCCCTATTCCATTTACCAAATATTCCGCTTTTTCAAGCTTCAGTTCCAAGACAATAGATGGAATGGAATTATCCGGAAATCTGCGATTTTTCCAATATTTCTTCCTTAACTCGTGACCTGAAGCCAATACACAGTTGCTACTAAATAGCTTCTTTTGCCACACATAGGCTAGACATGCTGCCAATGCAGGTCATAATGATACACACAGAGGAGTCAGAACCCACAATAATAATAATAATGGAGTAATAATAATTAATAAAACACCAGATGCCGTTGGCATAACGTTCTCCCTGCGTGTCAAGTGGAGTTGGTGGAGGATTAGTGCCCCTCCCTGTAAAACAATTAACTCTAAGCCGTTGGCCACCCCGTCTGGGATACATGGCGTCTGGCAATGAATGAATGAATGAATATATATATACACTCTATATATATATATATATATATATATATATATATATATATATATTTATATATATATATACAGCAAGCTCGCCCCCAATGCGTGGGTTTCGTTCCTAATGTGGCGCGTTCGGCGCGAAACCGTGTAAGTTTTACCTTATTTTGCTCCCTAGATCTCCTAAACCTGGTCTTTTGTTGTTATCTGCCATTGGTAATCAATATGAAGCACTTTAACCCCTTAAACGCGGCCGTGTACAGTTGCGCCCCCCCGAGTGGCGGGGTTGTATCGCGGTCTGAGTACCTGTAGGAAATATTCGCCAAAAATCAGAGATTAACCCTTGAACATTATACTTGGTATGGCAGATAGTACTTACATTCAGCTTTCTCCAGAGACAGGTGTTGAGCCTTCGTGGACTACCCAAGGACTTGTGGAGACTTGCAAAGTTGGGTAACCAAATCTTCACTTTCACACCTCCAGCAACCCGGTTTCCCCTCTACCACAGCCTCATTCTGTCACAGTAAACTTTATACTACAACGTAAAGGTAGTTAGGAATCCGTATTTGTACAATAAGCACTGAAAATAAGGCTAAAATCAACGGAGCGTACGGCCGACATGCAGTACGGCGGCGGTCTTCCCGTCACTGAACAAACATTTCCATTTTCACAGCTAAAAACATGTATACTACATTTTTTTCAATAATATTACTTCCCAAAAGATCACCACGGCGCACTTTTTATTCTGCCTTACGCCCGTCTCTTTATTCTCGTTCCTGTCGGCCACTTGCACTGACTCGGAAGAGCTAGAACTCGCCATAATGTCACTTTGAAAGCCTGCGGTAAACTGTCGCTAAACAGGGGCAAACTGTGAGAAAAAAAGCTAGTGTTACAACTGGGGAAACAAGCGTTTCCTATTAGCATAAACTGCTTGTGAGAGGAGAGCGTAGATTTACAGTTCTGAGCACTCAGAGCGCTGCCATGTATCACAGCCAGGCTGGCAGGGGCCGTGGTGGGTGGGGGACGGGGGAAAAAATGCGATACTTGGCAACAACGGAGTCAGTGGTACAAAGGTCAAGTGTGCTAAAAGTAGCTAAAGGGTGGTGGTACTGATAGACAGTACCAGCTGGAGCCCTGCCTGCCCGCGGTTATTCAAAATTTACTAGAATCGCAAACGCGACGCTCCGCTGTTATGTCCTTTTTGCCGAGCGTCGCAAACGCGACGATCCGCGTTTAAAGGGTTAAGTGGTTAGAAGGTTTATTTAATGTTATAACTTACAAATACAGTACTGCACAGCAAAACTTCAACATACAAATACTGTACGTAAACACAAGGCAACATTCCGATGCCGAAACCAATTGGCGTCGGAATGTTGCCTTGTGTTTACGTATTTGTATGTTGAAGTTTTGCTGTGCAGTACTGTATTTGTAAGTTATAACATTAAATAAACCTTCTAACCACTTAAAGTGCTTCATATTGATTACCAATGGCAGATAACAGCAAAATACCACGTTTAGGGAGTCTAGGGAGCAAAATGGTTTCAGGAATATTCGCTGTGAAGCCAGTTCACTGTCACAGCAATAACAAGACAACATAGACTTTGATGGATCCCCCTGAAATATAGTTATTAAAGTATTGATTAATTAATAATAAGTATATTTATAAAAGCATTGATTAATTAATATAAGTACAGTTGGCCTAAGAAGTGATGGCAGAGTATCCAGAAGTTTTCGGTCAGCAATAATGTACATAATCTTCCTTAAATCTTTACAAGGAGAAACCTATTATGTAAAATTGTTACAGCAAACAAAAAGTAAATGCAAAAGTACCGGTATATTTCAAAATTGTGGGAATCAGTTCATTAGTTACGATAATAGGAAATCCTAAACGGAACTAATTGAAATTTCAGAACTATCGCTCAGGGACAGTCAGGGATAATTTGCGGAGTTCATATCCAATATGTTAACACACAATAATTTTTTAGTAACGTAAGACTAAAATGAAATGCACATTAATAATCAATTAAAATCATTCATTATTATTTATGAAGTAGTTCCCGTTACAATAATGAGGAATAATTTAAAGTCATTTTCTTCCGTTTTTGTTGTCTTCATGGACGGCGACAGAAAGTGGGAATGTGGCGTTAGTAGGCTATTTTAAATGGTTCGGTCAACATACACGGAAGAAAACACCTTTTACTCAAAGACATGCAGTGATTACACTGCATTTGGCCAGTTTTTCATTAAGGAAATTCTCTTGAAGTTTTAATATAAGCCAGAGGACTATATCAGTGAATGAAAAATAAGGAAAACGTCGAAACTTTGCCGAGAGTCGGAGCTCCTTGGAGAAAGATTCTTATCATAGCCTAGTATCCTCAGTGTCTAAACAATTGGCAAGAGAAATAAAATGCAAATGCTCATAAACAAGCCGCTGAGTTCAAAACTTTCAAATCAGTATTTTCAGTTAAGCAGGACACAGAGGTTTATTTTAAAAGAAGGATACTAGAGACAATTAGACAGCAAAAAGTATGTGCTTTTGCATTGCTAGAGTATAAGCTCATGCTTTCGTCCTCTTCATTGCCTAGTTTATGAGAAAAGGGTAAAACCTGTCATATCTTCTCACAGCTTAAAATAATTTTGCATCAAATAGGAATAAAGTCGTTATAAGCAAGGGGAAGACAAGGAACATAAGGCAGAATGGTCTTGCTGCTACCGCAGGTAGAGTATCATTACTAAGGTAAATTTCATTGTTTTCGGCATCCTTATTGTTGCTGTATCATCACCACAGCAATTGAAAATAAGGTGGTGTATTGCAGTCACAAGAGTTTTCCTTAACTGGTCTTCAAAACTTTAGCATTCTGTATTTGAAGTCCTGGGAAGCAAATACATCAGGAAAGGGGGTTACGCTGCACTCCGTGCGCGGAGTAATACATTAGACATTCTTTCGAATCGGGAGACGTATATCTGAGTGTTAACTTATAATATATCACTACCTCATGTTATTCATTTTACATAATTCTTAGCGTGATATAATATATATTTTATTTTATATGACGTAATGGAGGCACAGAAGTTTTACCATTTAATCACTGAGTTTACACTGAACATATATCAGTGTACAGTGACCGAAGCAATCTGAAACTCTGCCATCACTTCTTGGGGCGACTGTACATTTATAGGATGACAGGGAATCATCCAGGGTGCGAATTGTCCTGACGGGAATCGTCCATGTTTTGACGGGGAATTGACATGATGGGGAATTGTCCTGGAACCCACCGATCGTGTGTAATCTATTAATCAGGTTAACTGGTTACAAGGCTTTATTTAATGCTTTAACTTTCTTTAAGTGCTTTAACTTACAAGTGCATACCAGAATAGTAAATATTTAACTTACAAATACAGTACTGTGGAAAAGCAGTACAGCAAATATTTAACAAACAAATAAAAAAGGTAATATTCTGACGCCTATCAGAAAACTAGTTATAAGACTTTATTTCTTGCTTGAACGTTATTTAATAATACTTTAACTTGCACATAAACTTACCAGAACAGTACTGTAAATATTTAACTTACAAATACAGCACTGAGGAAAAGCAGTACAGCGAATCACATCACGTGATCAAAACAAACCGTGCGTGCTGAGCTGATGTTCGAGGATTTGGCCTTTCAAAGGCCTCTCTTGCGTAAATGCATAGTTTTCGTAATGGTTCTTTAATCTTACGTTGTCTTATACGTATCCCAGCACTAACCGCATATAATTGCGAGCGCATTGGACAAGAACGTGTTCAGGGAGAGTTTACTGTATATATATATATCCGGATGCCCAATAACCGAACATCCCCACTACCCGGACCTTATCGTCCTGGGATCCAAACCCCCCCCCCCCAAAAAAAAAAAAAAAAAAAAAAAAAAAAAATCCCGTTCGTAATTTGAACTTGCCGCGCGCGCCGCGGGAGAGCATTGTTTTGGTGCGTCATTCCTCCGACGTCCGATAGAGCGCCGCTGCATCCTCCCCACTTCCTGCCTGTCTCTCACCGCGACTGGACCTACGCTTTTCGCAATGGCTGCCCACGTGCTCGCTTTTGTGGTGGTGCCGTACCTGCTGCTCTCGGGCCTCCTCTTAGTGTGTGTGATGATGGCCCCGCCACCTGAGAAAAGGAAGAGAGTGGTGTTGACTCTGGAAAAGAAGAGGGAGATATTGGAGAAAGTTGATGCGGGTTGGTCTTCTTCCCGCATTCTCCGCGAGTACAACCTGGCCCGGTCGACTTTGTTTGATATCAAACGTTCCCGAGACAAACTCATGCAGTACACGGCTGACTTCTCGTCGCGAAGCAAACGCAACGTGGAAAGGAAGGTTATGTTTACCCCCAAGTTTGCAGAAATCGACCGATCCACGTTGATTTGGTACCGACAGCAACGTGCAACTGGTGTGATGGTACGTGGAACGGAGCTGAAGGCTGCTGCTGAGAAGTTCGCAAGGCTTCACGACGCCCTAGACTTCGAGGCATCCGAGGGTTGGCTCTTCGTGTTCAAGTTGCGACATGGCCTTACTAACCGTAAAGCACATGACGAAGCATTGGACGCTAACGAGGATGGAGTTGACGAGTTTCGGCACAAGGTGAAAGGCTTGATCGACAGGGAGGGCCTAACTCATGGTCAACTCTACAATGCTGACGAAACTGGCCTATTCTATCGCTCGCTGCCAACGAACACTCTAGCCGAGGAGACGGAGAAGCGTGTACCTGGCTGCAAGCTTTCCAAGGAACGGATATCTGCTTTGTGTTGTGCCAGTGCTAACGGCATGCACCGGCTTAAGCCCGTTGTTGTTGGCCGTGCAAAGCAGCCTCGGTGCCTTCGTGGGGTGATGGATGTCCTTCCTGTCGTCTGGTACCATTTTTTGAAAGCATGGTTCACAGCTGTGATTTTCAAAGACTGGTTTCACCGTCACTTCATCAAGGAGGTCATCCATTACCAGACGAAGACACTGGGAATCCCTCGCGACCAGGTAAAGGCTCTCCTTCTGCTCGACAATGCACCTGACCACCCGTGCGACAAGGACTTGGTTGCTGAGAATGGCCATATTAGGTGCATGTTTCTGCCACCTAATACGACTGCTCTCATTCAACCCATGGACCAAGGAGTGATCGTGGCAACAAAGCGCCTGTACCGTCGGAAGTTCCTGGATGAGGTGATGGTTGTTCTCGAGGACAAGGACGAGCGCAGGGAGGGACGGGACACACGAGGCAAGTGGACTTTGGAAAACCTTTGCCGCTACAACATCAAGTCTGCGCTGTACAACTGGGCTAGTGCATGGAAGGAAGTCCCTGTGAAAACTCTTGAAAATGGTTGGTCTCGTCTGCTTCTCGGAACGGATGTGGAGTATGATTTTCTAGGGTTTGACGTGGATGACTTCCATGCACGGGTACGTACGCACAGCGACGATGTTGATGTGGACGATGTTCGTGAGTGGTTGGACAACGACGAGGGCGATCCTGGGTATCAGACGTTGTCTGATATCGAGATTGTGTCTTCGGTTGCTGGTTTCAGTACCGAACTTGAAGATTCCGACGACGAAGACGACGATGATGCGGACTCCTCTCAGCAGGACACTACTCCAGCCATCCCCAAGCTGAGCGCACTCCGGGAACATCTAGAGTTCGTCCTAGACTACCTGGAACACCCGGACTGCGACAGGGAGATGGGGCCCTTGGGACTCGTGGAGGAAGTGCGTGCTTTCAGGCAGCGCATCATCAATCGCCAGAATCGTCGGTCCTTGCGTCAGTCAATGATTGACAGTTTTTTCAGGCCCGTGACCCCCGCTGTGCCCAGCCCTGGCTCCACTCCGTTGCCTCCCCAAGACAGGCCCTCATGCTCCGAGCCACAGCCCAGCACATCAGCCATGGTAGAGTCACCGCTCGACGTGAGTTTGCGGCTTTCCTCAGAGTCCTCTGCAGTGGGTACGCCATCACCACGACCCAGCGATGCACCCCTTGGTCGCCTGCCAGTGATACTCTCGGACTCTGACAGTGAATAAACAGCAAGAACTTCTCCACTAGACCACACGGGAATTTTGAGTGTTGTGCAGTGAAAAAAACGGTGTGTTGTGTTAAGGTTTTCGAGTTGAGAGAAAAGACTCGGTGGAAACTAAATTTAACGTAAATAGACTTCTTTTTTTTGGCTTTGGAAATTTTGAAAAGAATGGGAAAAGTTAATGTGCAACACAAAATTAAAATGGAGCATTATTTGGACTAAAGTGAACACTGTGAAGAGAACGGACTTCTGTGTGTTATTGACAAAGTTCAGTGCAAGACTTCAGGAAGAGTGTACTGCAAGTACTTCAGGAAATCGTTCTTACTGTCAGAGTCCGAGAGGAGGCGGTTATTCATCGAGGTGGCAAGGGACTTGCTGTAACTAGCCAGAATGTTTCATTCTGTACTTTTTTCCATACTATACTTACCTCATGCATGTGCAGTAGGAATGTGTTTTTCTGAGTTAGGCTAGGTTAGGGTCCATAAGTACCAGAATGTTTATTAATGTATGAACATACTTCTAAACCCACATTTTATGTTTCTTTTGCATTTATTTCAGTCATTTATGTGCCTTATTGGTGTGATTTGGGTGTTAAATAGGTGCTATGCATGTCCAGAGGGAGTTGTATAGGTGTTTCTCTGAGTTAGGGTCCATAAGTACAAGTCCATAAGCTGGGGCCCAATATCCGGACAAAACCAATAACCAGACCTACCAATGGCTCTATTACATCGGATATTGGAGTGATTGCTCTATATATATATATATATATATATATATATATATATATATATATATATATATACTTTATATATATATATATATACAGTAATCCCTCCACTATCCGATGTAATAGTGCCAAAGGCATGTCCGGAAAGTGGTCCCATCCAGAAAGTGGGCCTCGGACTGCTGGATTGGTACTTAAGGGCCCTAACCCAGCCTAACTTTGAAAGCCACCTAAAAAACTCCCTACCAGACATGCATAGCACTTATTTAAACCTGTTTAAGACCCTATTCCCACCAATAATGAACATAAAGCATGAAATAAATGAAAAGGAACCGGAGAATGAATATTAGAAGTAAGTATGGTAATACTTAGGCCTAGCAGGGTACAGGGTACTGTACTTACAGCACGTCTGTAGCTGCCTCCTTTAACTCTCTAAGGCTCTGGTAGTTGTGAAAATGCTCTTGAAGCACATACAGGAATCCAGTGTTGTGCTACACTTAATTCTTTGCACTGTGAGTTATAATTGTTTAACCCGCCCCGTCCCAGAGACGTGAATTCACTTCCTCACATGATGTGCACTCATGTCCCGGAGACGTAAATTAATGCGGCAACATTGCAAGGTCCCTAATTTGCACAATTTTCAATTTTCGCGAGTGATTTCGCAAGTGATTTTTGGCACGTATACACGGGACACCTTCCTCTATTCCTCTACAAGATGCCAAGCAGGGACAATGCCTTACACCGCATAACCTCCCCCCCCCCCCTGCACGCCATTGTCTCGGCAATTCACCTGTTACCAGTGACCTGGCCATTAAAGACATTCAGGGCCAGAGTGATTCCCCAATTGATGACAATGTGGAGGACAAAGTTGACATAGCATTAGAAGAAGAAACAGTCAGAAATGATGATCAGGTAATGTGGGAAAAAAAAGGCCATGAATGGTGATGAGTTAGTGAGTGAAACAATGCTTATAATGCCTATATTACTGTTTGAAAACCAACATACTCTTGTACTACATCTAAATTCGTACCAAGTAAATAAATAAATACTGTTTATGAGTGGATAAAATAGTTACCCTCCCATAGAACTCTTTTTCATTGGTGCCAGCTTGTTAGAAAACCCAGTCAGGTAAGGAGGTACTCGTACCTGTATCGAGTATTTTAAACCTCAGGTGAGCAATTTCTCTATGAATTTTTGATGTTTCTCACCAAAAGCGAATGTTTGAACCTAAAAAAAAAAGATCCAAAAATGTCAGGACTGGGAAGTACCACTGCCCAGAGAACGTCGGGATCGGGCGGGTTAACACTGCACATTCTTCTTAATTGAACCACGCCAGTTTCAACCACCACTTTGCACTCCACACTTAATCCTATGCACTCTAAATTCTAATTTCTTAACACTGCACAACATTGTAAATTTCCATGTGGTCTAGTGGCGAGGTATTGCGGTTTATTCACTTTATTCACAAAAAACGAGCACGTGCAGCATCGATTACGATGGACGTCTTCCCTGAACGAAGGTTAGGCAGTAACTGGGGACAGGGTTGCCAGATGTGAACTCGGCCACATTACCAAACTCCTCAGGTTTCATTACCAAATTTAACTTTTCATTACCAAATTCCTAAAGGAAGCATTTATTCTTCACTTATTGTTTTCTTTTGGCAGAGTAGACTGTAGCACCAGTCGAACAGGGCAGTACTCGTGAGGTGGATGGCAAGCTGGTAATAGGGAGAGCTGGAGCTCCCATTTCACCAGCCCTCAGGACGTGATCCTGACCATCTCCCTTTGCTGAACATTTTCAGTGCACTCATTTACACAGAGAGTAGGCCAGCCGGCTCTCATAATACCTGTACCTTCAACTGTCTACACCACACTACATGCGCATAACATATCACACCTTCTATTCACTGTCTTTAGTAGTGGCCGCTGGAATGTTACTATCAAATGAGGTGGTACCTCGGATTGCCACCACCAGCAGGGTAGGGCTGGGGGCACAGGATCCCCCTGGTCGCCATCAAGTGACTGTGCTGGTAGCGACCATTGCTATTTCCGGGAATGCTCGTCAGTGAAGAAGTGAAAGTGCGGCCTTATTCTTCACCAGCATCCGCGCCTTACCACAAATTTAAACTCAGTTCATTTTTTCTTTCAGTCCATATCCCCTTTGGTCTTTTTCCTCACAAAACCACAAATCTCACCCTCTACCGATATATCCCCATTTTGTTTTCCCGGTTACCATCTTACAAACTTCCGTAACAAGGGCAGCGCCTGTTGTTATATCAAATCCCAATATGCAGTTGACACTATTTTAAACTTCACTTCATCCAGTTTTGATTACTCATTATATAAACTAAATTGTCAAAATATTACCAAGTATATTTGTGTAGTTTATCACTACCCCAATGCTTCTTCAGAACCCAGTGTATTTGATTCCATATCCACACAGTTGAGTAACCTTAACCTTGCCCTTAACACTGAAATTACCATTTTGGGTGATTTTAACATACATAATGTTGAATGGTTATTGCATTCTGCCAGGACTGACGACGCTGGTCTAGAGTGCGAGCTGTTTGCAGGATCGTTTAATCTCACCCAGCTGGTAAAGCAACCAACCAGAATACCTGATAATCCTGACCATAATGCCCATCTCTTGGATTTATTTATGACAAATAATCCCGATCAACACAGGATAGAGGTACAGTCACCACTTGGATCCTCTGACCACAATCTCATCAAAGACTCATTAGTTAACCCCCCACACCTCCCCATTCTGAACCTGTCAGGGTGACCCGATGGCACGTTGATAGGGCAAACTGGGATGGATTTAGAAATTATCTTGCTGACATTCCATGGCAGTCATTCTTCTCTAGTGATCCCAGTTCTACCCAGTCCCACATTTGCGACTTAATACTAGCTGGTATGTATTTATTCATACCAAGTCAACAGTTCAGTAAAAGATCGAACTCTCCAAAATGGTTTGATGGCAACTGTGCCAGAGCAACAGCCCAAAAGTCATTAGCATATAACTCTTACTTAAAATCGAAAACATCTGAATCATTCTCTCAATTTAAAATTGCTAGAAATCATGCAAAAACTGTATTAAATCTAGCTAAATCAAACTTTCTTCAAAACCTAGCATCAAAATTACCTAACAACCCTAATGACAATAGAATATTCTGGTCAACACCTAATTCTTTCAATAATAACTTTAACAAGTCATCTTCCATTCCCCCACTAAAATCTTCGGATGGCAACATTACAAATGACCCACGTGGGAAAGCGTATATTTTTGCCAGTACATTTGCCAGAAACTCTACCATAGACGATACCAGCCAGAATATCCCAGTAACAGAACTTGACTCTCCCGAAATTGCCCCACTTAGAATACAGACAAGATACGTAAAATCCATCCTAGACAATTTACCTACCAGCAAAACTCCAGGCCCAGATGGAATTCCATCAATTGTTTTGAAAAAGTGTTCCCCTGAACTTGCCTCTGTTCTAGCTAAATTTTTCAGACTATGCATACGTACTTCTTTATACCCAAATTCATGGAAAGAAGCCAATATCCACCCAATTCCGAAGAAAGGTAGTTCGTCTGACCCCTTTGATTACAGACCAATAGCTGTCACGTCTTCTCTTAGTAAGGTATATTAATAAGCACATTGTTAAACATCTTGAATCCAACAACTTAATTAGTGATAGACAGTATGGTTTTCTCCATGAAAGATCCACCATTGACATACTCAATCTCCTAACTCATACCATCCATCAATCAATTGCTCTACATGGAGAAACTCATGCAGTAGCTCTTGATATTTCTAAAGCTTTTGACAGAGTATGGCACCATTCCCTGCTGTCCAAACTCCCTCGCTATGGACTAATGTCTTTTGTTCCTTTGATTTCTTCATATCTTAGCGACAGGAAAATAAGAGTAAAAGTAGATGATGTATATTCCAATTTCCACTCAATTAACCCCTTAACCGCGGGGTGTCATTTTCGTGATGCTTGGAAGCAAGGGATCATACCCCGGGGTGTCACTTTTGTGATTCTGTGTTATTTTGAATTCGCCCGGGCTTTCAAGTGGTGGCTTGTATCATCTATCAGTACTGCCAATGTCCAACACTAGTCAGCACTCCAAGTCTCATCTGTACTCCCATCCATTGTTGACAATTTAGCCATTTCTCCCTGTTCTTGACTCCCCTCCCTACCTCCCCTCCATTACCCTCTCCTCTCGCCTGCCCGGCCGTGCTACACTAAGTAAATCTTCCCTGGAATTTTCCACTGATTTCATCCATTGAAATAAACCCTATCCCCTATTCTTATACCAAATAATATATACAAAAAGGAAATAAGGTAAGTGAGAGTGCCATACACCTGGAATTGGCTAATTATCACCTGACTGCGCCTCATGTGCACTCATTTGCTAATTTTCGCTGTTTATTTCCCCTTGAAATATGCCGTATAATCTATTCTCGTAATAAAAATATATATAAGAAAGGAAGGGAGAAGCCTAAGTGATATTTACATTCACCTGGAACAACCTAATTATTACAGGCCACCACAGTGTATTCTATGCTAAGTAAATCTTCCCTGGAATTTTCCACTGATTTCATCCATTGAAATAAGCCCTATGCCCTATTCTTATACCAAATAATATAATAAAAAAAGAAATACGGTAAGTGATAGTGCCATACACCTGGAATTGGCTAATTATCACCTGACAACACCTTACGTGCACTCGTTCGCTAATTTTCGCTGTTTATTTCCCCTTGAAATATGCCATATAATCTATTCTCGTAATAAAAATACTGTATATATAAGAAGGGAAGGGAGAAGCCTAAGTGATATTTACATTCACCTGGAACTACCTAATTTATTATGTATTGTCTAGATTTCCTGCCAGTCATTTCGTAGCTATATATTAGCAGCTGTCACAAGGCTGACATTGGCAGTATTGCACTCCCCCTAGGCAGGCCACCAGTATCAGTTTACTGTCGTCTTTCAAGATGAAAGTACATTGGATTTGCGCATGTCAAATTCCACCACTTTTTAGCCCTATCCAAAGGACCCTTTGTCCTCTATCCCCTACTGAACCTCCTGTGGAAAGAGGTAAAGGACTGACAAATGATAGAGAGTGACTATGATCTTTCTGGTGAGTTAAACAGTGCAAGTGGAAATGTAAATAATGTGCAAATAATGTGTAAACAGCAAGTGAAAGCAGTGAATGTAAATATAAGTGAACAGTGGAAAATAGTTTTATAAGTTACTGCAAGTGACAGTGCCTAACAGTGTAAATAAAACAGAAATGTAAATAAAATAGAGAATGTAAATAGAAATATAAATGAGTAGTATTATAAGAATACGAGTATATATACTAGGAGTAATGAAAGTGAAAGTTTCACTCTAGCATGTATGAATACTATGAGTTATGAAAGTGAAGGTGAAAGTGACATTCAATCTCAACGCTAGTATACAGGACGAGAAAGTGAATGCTACGTATTTTACGGAAAGAGAAATTGAATGCCTACAGTGACAATAAACTACTATTACTGAAGGAAACTTATGAATAAAGACTGTAGATATATATAAGTGTTATATATTAATAGAAATATAAAGTGTGAGGGTTTTTATAAATAATAAATGACAGAACACCAGCGGCGAATGATCGCAAGTTGGAAGGTCATACGCCCTCGTAATTTTCATTGCTTTCACAGTTTTTTTTTTTTTTGGAGTATGGATTCCAAACTATTTGAGAATCATAGAATAGTGTTTCTAGCGATAATATCAGGCTGTGGATATCATATTACGGGTTGTCGGGAAGTGTAAAGTGGAGACTTCGTTACCCAACTTCAGAGGTCTCCACGAGTCCTACAGTACTTGACGAAGGCTAAACAAACATCCCAGGAGAAAGCTGAAGGTATGTGCCATATGCATATGTAATTTTAATATTCTAGGACTAATAACTAATTTTTGGCAAATATTTTTAGAAAGTCTGTCGGAGCGCGAATATGCCCGCAGGAGCTGCAAGTCAAAGCAAAACAAGCCCGCGGTTTAGGGGTTAACGCCAGCATGCTGCAGGGATCAGTTCTGGCGCCAACCCTAATCCAGGTTCATATTAATGATCTCTTATCTGTCACCCACAATCCCATCCACTCAAACGCAGATGATTCAACATAGTTCATTCACACTCAGACACCCATTTACAGAGTCTAGTATCTCTACCTCTCAGCTCAGTACAGCCATCTCCATTAATCAAGACCTATCTATGGTCAGTGAATGGTGACAAAAGAACCTTGTCACTTTTAATGCTAGTAAAACTAAATATATACAATTTCCTAATAGACAGGTATTGCCAGATTCGTACATTACCATCAGTGCTACTAATATTCCCATCTCCAAAAGTATTGAAATTCTTGGCGTCTCACTTAACAATACCCTCAGGTGGACCTCTCATGTCAAATCACTTGCTAAAACCGCCTCAAAGAAACTTGGATTATTGTACAGAGTCCGTAACTTCTTCGCTGATGAGCAGTTAGCTATAATTTGTAAGAGTCATGTGCACTCTCAGCTTGAATATTGCTCACCCTTGTGGAATGGATGTGGAGAGGTTGCATTAAAACAACTAGACAAAATTCAGAACAAAGCTGTTAGAATTATTAACAACCCTGCCATTACAAATAAACTACCTCCCCTGCAAGTAAGAAGGAATGTTGCCTATCTCGCATTATTTTACAGATATTTTTATGGCAAATGCTCAGACAAAGTTGCATCCATGGTGCCACCTCTCCATGCCTTCCCTCATGCTACACGGGCGTCTGGTAGCGCTCATGACTGGAATGTTACTCAGCCATATTGCAGAACTTCTGCCTATCAGAATTCTTTCATTCCCCGAACTGCATCTCTCTGGAGCTCCCGTCCCCAGAGTTGTTTCCTTCCAAATTTCAACCCACAGCTGTTCAAGTCTAACTGTTACAGATATTTTATGAACAGAGGATACCAGTAATCTGGTTTATGGATTATTTTTTTTATTCATTTGTTTTTCCTTCCTCCGTTCTGTTATTAAAATCTATCTGTCTATCTATTGCCCGACGCCTCAATCCTGCTTGGGGTGGCCACAAACAAATCGCCTCCAAGTCGCCCTGTCCCCCGCCATTTCACTGCCCTGCTCCCAATTCACACACCCCTCTTTCATATACCTCTCCACCCCATCCCTCCATCTCATCCTCGGCCTCCCCCTCCCTTTTCCCCCCTCCACCTCACTCACATACACTCTCTTCGTCAGTCTTTTACCCTTCATCCTCTCCACATGGCCAAACCCCCTCAGTGTGTTCCTCATAACGCTTCCTATCACATCCACATCCACACCACAACGCTCCTTTATATCCTCATTTGTCAGCCTGTCTCTCCATGTGACTCCACAGGCTCCTCTTAAATAACTCACTTCCACTGCTCTCACTCTTGACTTGTGTCCTTCCAACAACGTCCAAGGTTCACTTCCATACGTTAGAGTTGGTATCACAATACTGTCATGTAGTAACTTTTTCACTTCCATGCTCACTTCCCTGTTTCTTATCACTGCTTTCAAAGAACCAGCAACCTTTCTTCCCTGTTGTACCCTTTCAAGCACTTGACCCTCCAACCCTCCATCCTTACTCATCACACTACCGAAGTACTTAAACGTACTCACATTTTCCAATTCCTCACCATCCAACCTCGCTGTACATTCACTGACTTCACCTCCTCAAAGACCATCACTTTACTCTTCCCTACAATAATATATTTTATATATATATATATATATATATATATATATATATATATATATATATATATCTTTTGTTAAAACTGATTGGAAATGTTTATTTATTGCTTCACAAATATCTTTCTCTTGAGTATGGATGATCCCCTCGTTCGTAATGGACTGATTTTTATCTTTGACTTTGGTTTTGCTTTAGATGTAGCTGTAAAATAGCTTTGGTTGATCACTACTTTTATTTATAATGTCTTCCTCAGACTGTCTTTGAGCCTTCCTCCAAATCTTTGTTTAACCCGTTAACAGCAGCAATAGGTGTCATGGTCGATCCCCCAATGCTCAAAAAAATGGGATTTTTTATTTCCCCTCAAAAATAACTTTTGCTCTTATAAATGAAAGAGTGCATGGAAAAGAATAGGAAAACCAAATATGAGTTCATTATTTACCTTAGTTTGGCCACAGTACACTATTTATGGACATTTGGGTGAAAAATGTAGTGCGCCTAAAAAAAAAAAAAAAAAAAAAAAAAAAAAAAATGGATCATATGATGTATGTAGCAATCGCACGCTATTCTTCATGTGCTGTACGTGGCAGCTGTTGGGTTAATCATGTCTTGCCTGTTTATAGTTGTTATATGTCCTCTTACTATTGTGTCTTCTGTATCTATTCCACAGCAAATCTCTGTTTTCTTTTGATTTTTTACATTCTGTATTAAACCATTTTTTTGTTATAATTTCTGTTTCATTGTGCTGAGGGGATGTAATTTTAGACTCCTATATCGTAAAAATTGCAGCATTTCCTGTATATAATAATTAAATCATGTCCTCAAAGCTCCATTTCCCAGTCTTTTTCTAAGAAGTGCCTCGTCAGGTCATGGTAGTTGCCCTTTTTGTAGTTTAGACTTTTTGTAGCTCTCATTACTGGTACCTATGTCATATGCAATCCTGAAGTTGCAATTTATTACTGCATGGTCACTTTTACCGAATGGAGGGTGATATATTATATTCTCAGTATCAGATTCTTGCCTAGTAGATATAAGACCTAGTACTGATGGATCATCATGTCCTCTTTTTCTGGTGGTTTCCATTACTTGGTGTGTGTGTGTGTGTGTGTGTGTTTACCTATATGTAGTATACAGGAATTGAGCTAAGCTCATATTGTCCTGTATCCATATCTACTTTTATCCAGTCTAGTTAGGTTTTTGCTGTCACCACCTCCTTGTCTAGATTGTTCTAAGTACAGGAAAAGTCCTCCAATCCAACTACCAATAATGTGAATATCCCGTCCATCCATCCATCCATCATCCAATCCTACATTGCCCCATGAGGAGCGTAGGAGCCCGGGGCTAGGCAGTTGGTCCCGACATTTAAGATGAGAGTGACCAGCCTCACTTATCCCTGAGTGGCATTACATGAGCAATCAACCCCAACCACCACTTGGATATAAACCTTCACCAGCTCAATCCGATTGGAGCACAATAATTACCCACTAAACCACCAGGCGCCAAAATTTAGTTATATGGTTACCACCCAGCATAGAAAATGGTTTCCTGGTGCACAGGAACCATTTGGCTTGTCATTCAGTGTAGAGTCACCCACAGGCTGAAGGAAGTGGAATGAATGAAGGAAAGAAAGACAGAAGAGGGAGTGTAAAGTCACCCGTAGGCAGAAGGACAAGGAAAGAATGAAGGGAAGAAAGACAGAAGAGAATGGAATGAAGAAGGATGGAGAGGAATGGGCAGACACCTGAGAGCAGCACTACATTGAGTGAGTGGATGGTGAGCGCCCCAATACTCCAAATGTTTCAAGGCAAATTTTTTTTTATTTTTCTGGGCTTCATCAAAGGATTTTTCTGGCATGGACTTGCTGTTGGGCTTGGATGTACTTGCCTGCAACTATTCATCACACTTCCATGCATTTTCTGTGAATAAAACAATAACCCATATCATTTTAAGTATTTATTTAATGGCCATGTACATATTTCTAATGTTTTCAATGATCCCTCCCAATAGTCCGAAAAACCAATAGTCCGAAAGACACTTGGTCCCCTTCCATTCGGATTACAGGACTTTTATTGTACTTATACATATGTTTGGGATACTGAACCTTTTAAGATCATTAAGACATCTGCCCATTCCTCAATTTAAATTCATGACCTCATGTTCTTTCATCATCCAATACAGAAAGATTCTCTCTGTCCACTTTTTCCAGACCTCATAAATTTTTGAACATCGTAATCAAATCTCCTCTTTCCCTTCTCGTACTCAGTGTTGGTAACTTCATTTTTTCCAGTCTCTTCTCATAGGTCGATTCCCTTAAGCGTGGTATCATCGTCGTAGCCATCCTGTCAATATGTTTTTTCAGATGAGGTGACAATATTACAGCTGCATGTTCTAGTTTTGGTCTTGTCATGGACACTATCAACTCCGTCAGCATTTTCTCATCCATATAATTAAGAGCAACTCTCATGTTAGTTAGTAATTCATATATGCCTCCAATGATTCAGTTTATATGCTTTTCTGGTGACAGGTTATCTTGTATAATCACTCCCCCCCCCTGTCTCTCTCTCTCTCTCTGCTAATTATCTCAATGCCCATTTTATATATCCAGTTTGGTCTTTTTTCAGTCACTCCCATTTGTAACACATGACTCTTCTTGGCATTGAACTCCATTTTTCAAGTCAGGCTTTCCAGTTGAATTTGCTCAGATCCTTTTGCAGCCCCTTACAACTATCAATACATTTAATTTGTTTCATGATTTTAGCATTGTCTGTGAACATACGCATGTAACTATTGAAACCTTCTGGCAAATCATTTGTATACTGTATATGAGAAACATTATTGGAGCCAAGACAGATATCTGAGGGCACTTAACTAGTCATATCTTTCTATTGTGAAACCTCGTCTCTTATGGCTGTTCTGATCTGCCTTCCTACCAGATAATCTTCCATCCACTTTAATAATTTCCCATGTACTCCTCCGAAGGTCTTCAGCCTACACATCAGTATCGTATAGGACACCCTGTCAAATGCTTTCCTGTGGTCTAGGTAGACCTAGTCTGCCCACCCTTCTCTCTTTTGTATGATATCTATGACTCTACTATAGAAACTTAGTAGGTTGCTAACACAAGATCTTCCTTCCCAAAAACTGAATTGTCATGGTGTTATCACTTCATTTTCATCTAAATACTTAATCCATCTTTTTCTGATGATTTTCCCACAGATGTTACAAACAACATGAGTATGTGATACAAGTGTACAGATGAGTGGATCTTCCCTTTGTCCTCCCTTGAAGACTGGCTCGGTATTTGCTCTTTCCCAATCTTTAGGTATCTGCACATTTTCCAGAGAGCTCTTTATGATGACGTAAACAGGCCACACTAATTGATCAGTACATTCTTTCAGGATCCATCCAGCCACGTTATCCGGTCCCATTGCACATCCAAATCCCTCATCATCTGCAGCACCTTATTCTTGTCAACTGTAATATCAGCCATTCTCGTCATCCTGGTTTCAGTTTCAGGTTCATTAAATTCCTCTTCCAGTACATAAACTGACTGCAGCTTGTTGTTCATTATTTCACACAAATAATCTCTTTCATCAGTTTCAGCTTCATCTCTCAGTCGTTCTACACTGTCCTTAACTTTCATTTTACCATTTATAAATCGATATAATAGCTTAGGTTCTTTTTTACATTTAGCTTCAATAGCTTTTCCTTACTTCTTTTCCTCTTCTCTCTGTATCTTTACATGTTCATCTCGGACCTTCTTGTATTCCTCCATGCCCTTTCACTATACCTTCTTCTCACTTAATGTCATGCTCTGTTTCTTGCCCTCAGTGCCTTTCTTCACCCGTTGTTGCACCACTCTTCCTTCTTTTCCATTGCTGTGGAGAATTTTGGGACATTTACTGATTCCTGTTTTGTACACTTCCATCAGAAACTCATGCTTCTTATCAACAGTTTTTACTGCATCCAGTTCACTCCTGCGTATATTTTGGACTAGTTCCTTAAGGAAGCAAAATCTGCTTTTCCATAATTATATATGTTCTATCTGGGTTTTTCATCTCTTTCACCTTCCCTTACTCCCACCACTTCCATCTCAGTAACCAGGTGGTCACTTTTACCTAGCAGGCATTGATAGGTTATATTCATCACATTGTTTGGGTCCTTCATGAATACCAGGTCCAGTCTTGATGGTTTTGTCGTCTCCTCTAGTTCTTGTATTTTTAAAAAATTAATTGAGTTAACATATTTTCCATCACCATTTCCATCAGTTTACTGCCACACGATTCCTCATTGCCCCCAGCATCCATATTTCCCCCGTCAACGTCTCTACAATTAAAATCTCCCACGATTAATATTCCATTCCTTCATTCAGTGGACATCTTTATCTGTACAATGGATTCTCTTATCAGTTGTTCATAATCTTTTTTCCATGTCCTAGTTTGAGAGGGCATATGAAATACTATTACATCTATTTTATCTCCATAATGGTCTTTTCCATCCCCAAAATTTCTGCTGTAATGTTTTCAAGTTCTGTCCATTTTGCTTTTAATTCTGTATGAGTTATAATTGTGTGGGGGGGGGGAGTGGGGGGTTATGGGCCAGGTGGTTGGGTAAAAAATACCTTTATGCTGCAGCTTAAGCTCAAATTAACCCTGCTTTCCTATTTTTTTTTGCTTTACAGGTGAACATAAAACCAAAATATCTGAACTAGAACTACTTCTAGCCAAAGTGGATGAGACAGTAAAGAATTTAGAGAGCAAGAGGTCATCAAGCCAGGTTGAGACATACCAGACCAAACTGCAGTGCTTGGAGACACAACTGGAGAGTGTGCGATCTTCTCATGCCCAAGAGAAGGATAAGGTCAAGAAGCTGTCTGAAGAGCTTAGAGTGGTAAGGTTTTGTCTTGTCCCTAGAAGTGGGCAAGGAATGAAGGAGTGATTGGGAAGGTCTGCTAGTTACTGTACTTAGAATTGTGCTATGCATACAGTATTTGTGTAGAGTAATTGTGTTTGTGTGTGCACTTGCCTGCATATGTACACTGCATGAATTGTTTCTCCAGCTACAGAAAGCGATACTTGTGGATTAGTTGCTGCCATATAGGACTGTTACAAACTTGAATGTGAAATGTATAATTGCCTCTTTTCAAGCTTTTGTGTAAACCAGTCACTATAATTATGTACGACATATATTTTGTTTCTGAGCTGTGTTTAATAGCCACCTCCCTGTTGATTTAAAAAGGTAATTGAGTTGGAATGAGGATAGCTAAGAGATGAAATAAATGTTGTTACAGCCCATACATTTCTTTCAGGCCAAGCAAGAGTTGTCTGACAGCAAGCTAGACCTGCGTGTTGCAGAGCGTGAGGCCAAGTCCACCCAGGACACCATCGCATTCCTTAGGGAGAAGAATCGGGAACAGCGCACACTAATACAAGAGAAGGAGGTCAGTATGCATATCAATTAACACCTTCAATCCCATGACATTTTGTATTTTATTTTTTGCTATATTCAATAAATTTTCTTTGGCTTAGGAAACACATTTTTCACACTAAAGTGAGGGAGTTTGATGTAGCTATCATTAACCCATGGAATGTGCAATTGCCTATCCTAGGAACTTCCCTAGTGTGCAAAAATTGACCTAAATAAACATGTCTTTGTTCAAGTTTTTTATCATTGCAATGATAGATACACAGGTCATATGGCAGTGTAGAAAAAATAAGGCAGTGCTAAGTGAGTACAAAAGGTGTGACATCATCATGTGAGGATGATGAGTTACCACCCGCCATGGCATTAAGGGTGAAACTGAGAGGCTGGTGGTTTGATAAGAGGAGGTCTGTTACTGTGAAATGAAAATGTGTGCTTTCTTCAGTTATGGTTGGCAAATTTAAAGTGTAGTTGTCTAGGTCACAGCCTGGGCTGTTGATTGCACTCTGTGGGTAAACTACTTCACTTGGTAGGTGCCAGTGGTAAGTGGTGGTGACTGTCATCCACTTACTTGATGTATTGAAACCTACATCATTAAGTGAATCTATCTATATACCTAGGCTGCTTCCCCCAAGGAAAGGGAGGTAGCCGAGACAGGACGACTCACTCTCCATTTACTCATCCATTCAAACACATTCATTCGCATCTTAGCCCCAAAGGGGAGAACGGACAGATCCTCACCGCATCACACCGCACAAGGGTCAACTGCGCAATGCAAGCAGTGACATCCACAGCAGGGCCCGACAGCAGAACTGGTTTACCCCTGCCACATCATAACAGACCCATCCCCTTACCCGCACCTGACCTGACTAGCTGATCAGACCAAATGCGGGAGAATATCCCCTCAGGGCTGCGTCATCACTTATTCATTCACAATTTCTCTCCATTTATTTCTGTCACGCACAGCCACTCTTCCTTGCTCAACAGACATCCCTCTCGCATCCAGCGCTCTCTTCACACTGTCCATCCATCCTATTCGTGGTCTTCCTCTCAGTCTTACACCTCTCACATCAGATCTAGTTATCTTTTTCACCAGTCGCTCATTATCCATTCTCTCCATATGCCCAAACCATTGCAACACCCTCTGCTCAACTCTACCAGCCATCTCCCGAACAACTCCAGTTCTCCTTCGCACTTCATCATTTCGCACTCGATCCATACGCGTCACTCCACACATACTCCTCAGACATCTCATCTCCATTACATTCAAACTTTTCCTCTCTGCTACACCCATATTCCATGTTTCAGCCCCATATAACGCAGTCGGTACCACAACACCCTCATACAGCCTTCTCTTTACATCCATTCTAAGCGAATGACATTTAAACACTTTTTTCATTCCTCCCAGCACCTTTCCTACTTCATTTATTCTAAACTTCACTTCTGCATCTATTCTTCCATCCACAGCAACATGTGACCCTAGATATTTAAAACAATGTACCTCCTCAAGCAACTCACCATTCAAAACTATATTCATCCCCCTACAGAGTGATAAGTTTAATGGTTTCCTGTAACCCATGAAACCATTTACAGTGCTGGTTGGCAGTGTTTGAAGTGCAGTGGGTTTGGGGGGGTTTTATCCTCTCAGATGCAGTGATGACCCATGGAAGTAGACTGTGCCAGAGGATTCACCATGGGTCATAAAAAAATACCCTTAAATAAGATGTGCACATTAATGTTTTGAGGGATACATTTATACTTCAGAAAGTGAACAAAAATGTAATCATTATTATCTTCAAAGTTAGGAGAGTTATCCATATGTGCAACCTTTAAATGATGATCATCACAATGTCAAGGTGAATCAGTTGCTTGGTTTGTAATATTATCCCAAATCTTATCATATGACGATTTTTTTTTTTTTTTTTTTTTTTTTTTTTAATACCTACTTTCACCTCATTCTGTAGTGTGGTTTTATGTGATGGAAACACCTGAAACATGCTTTTTATTATTATTGTTATCATTATTATTATTTTTAAATCTCATCTGCAAGATTGTTAGAAATATGCATGGAAGTAAAAAAGCCGCTGCATGATAGTATTGTGGTACCAGCTCCTACATATGGAAAGGAAGCGTGGACCTTGTTGGAAGGACACAAGTCAAGAGTGAGAGCTGTAGAAATAAAATATTTGAGAGGAGCATATGGAGTTAGTTACATGGAGAGACAGACTGACAAATGAGGAATTGAAGGAGTGTTGTGGTGTGGCTGTGGATGTAACAAAAAGCATTAGGAGAAATATATTGAGGTGGTCTGGCCATTAGGAGAGGATGGAGTGGGAGAGACTAATGAGGACAGTGTGTAAGTGATGTGGGGAAGGGGAGAGGGAGTGGGACGCCGAAGATGAGATGAAGGGATGGAGTGGAGAGGTATATGAGAGAGGGGGTGTGAGCTGGGGGGAGGGCAGTGAAATGGCAGGAGATAGGGTGACATGGAGATGATTTGTGTGGGGCCATCCCTATGGGATTAAGGTAGATAGGCAGATCATCATTTGAGCTTGTGATTTAGGGGATGCTTTGAAGATGTCACCCTAGTTAAAAGAAAAAACAATTTTAAAAAAAATTATACACCTCCCCGTTATCGAAGGGCTACTTAAAAAAAAAAAAAAAAAAAAAAAAAAAAAGATTACCGGTCCCGGCATTTTTTTTTTTTTTTTTTTTTTTTTTTTTTTTTTTTTTTTTTTAAAGCCACAAATATTTATTACTGAAGTTATTTCCAAGGCAGGTATAACTAGCATCTCCTCACCAACCCGCCATTTGCTTGCTTTCGGCTCTACCCATTTCCGTCTATGCATCTCACTCTCACTCTTAGTAATAGTTTCATTTTTCGTTTCATTTTTAAAGGCTCCAACATGCTTGCATGTGTCAGCCTTGGTCACCTAATGGTGGCTTTCCACGTTACACGATCCATTGCAGCCTTCCTGTTCAGTCCCTTAACCCTGAGGTCACACTTAACCCCCTCAGGCATGGTCACGCGCTTCGCGTGAGGTGGTGTGCATGCTGAAAAAGCACAGTCACTCGAATCGAGTTCTTAAGCACAAAAAAAATAGCCCACAATTAAGTTTCTGGCGAAATCGCGTCAAATTTTGACGAATTGTAGCGAGTATAGCGCTTTCCAATGGTAAGGCATTCGCAACACTGAGCTGCCTCATTGGGCCCACCATGTAGCAGTATACCTCAGTCTCTTCCAAGCAGCCAGGCGGTGGGTTGCGTTGTGTCTTCAGTCCCTATAAACACCTACTAATTCTCTCCCTCCTTCCTGAGCCGAAGCCCCTATGGACTCAGTGTGATAATGCAATATTTATGAGAATATTTGTATGTGATATTGTCGATGGAACATAGATATGTTACGAAAAGGAATTGTGTCCGTTATGAATCGTTAGGCCTACGAGCCGATATGCATGTTCACTGTTGCGGGGTTTTGCCTCTCGCCCTCCCCAAGGCCCATGGCGTGATTACAAATACATATATAATGAAGCCAATGCCTAAAGTGTATTATGTGTGGAAGATATTGTGCCTGGCTTGGTGAAATTATGGTACCATAGTGTGGAATGGGGCAGGCATCACATACAGCTTTTATAGTCGGGAAGGAAGAATTAGAGGTGTTTAGTCATGGAATTATTGTGATTCTGATAGTGAAAATGCGTATGGAATTGTGTGAAATATACGTCAAACATGCTGCGGGTGTTCGTGAAGGAGTGTGGTGTGTGCCAATACAATAGAGTCGCAGTGAGTGTTCACAGAGAAATATTTCATGCATTCACTGACTTTGCTAAAACAAAGTGCAAGTGTCAGAGACAAGAAATATGCCACAGCCACATATACATACATATGTTGTGCAGCGAATGTTCGTGGAGAAATCTATTGTGTGGAATGCATGTGTTTTAGGCAAATGTATCGCAAGGAGAGAAGAAAATACGCCGCAGCCACACACACACACACACACACACACACACACACACACACACACCCACATGCACACGCTCACCCACATGCACACGCTCACCCACACGCACACGCTCACCCACACGCACACACTCACCCACACGCACACGCTCACCAACACACGCACACGCTCACCTACACACGCACACTTTCACACACTACATAACTCCTCATCTTCAAGCTACTGCCAGCATCTCAACACTTCTGGAGGAAGTGAGTTATCCATATTTTGTTGATCTGTATATTGACCTATTTCTATAGTTCAATATTTTTTACACATATAAATAATGTTTTTTACATACACACATGAGATGGAAGAAAGTTCAGCTTCTTTGTCAGAACCAAGCAAAAAGACTAGTGGTCATGTCGAATTTCTGACAGCACTATCAAAAACCTTACGATATTTTATGTGTATACTTTGAGTAAAAAAAGAAAATAATAAAATGTAACAAGTGAAAATATGTAGCCGTGGGTGTTTTTTTTTTTTTTTTACTCTGGGCATAGGCTTCACAGCCTGCTCTCAAGGCCCAGTAGTCCTCCTACATACCATACACCTCTACATGTCGCCACTTCGGCGGTAACACCCAGCGTCCATATTGAATACATGCTAGGGCTGTCTCACACAGGACTGGTGTATTGGTATTAGCGGGGGTATTTTTATGACATGTTGGCGGGTCTTCTGGTAGATCAGTAAAGTCTGATTTTAAGAAATTCAACTTTTTAAACTGTTCCCTGCCCCAGCCGGGATTTGAACCCGGGTCCGGTAGGACTGCAGGCCACCTCTCTACCGCGTGCGGGTGGGGAAGAGTATTCTACGTTTGTCGTCCAATTACTCCAAAACTATTAGACGTATCGATTTCCCATAAGAACCATGATAAAGAGCAGTAAATTCTACGTATGTTCATTTGCAGAATAAAAGCCTCTGGGAGCATTTTCTTGGAAAAGTTGGGGGAACAGACTTTCAGCAAAGTCGAACGTGCTTGGAGGAGTAATCTCACTTTGTTGGCCAATTACTCGAAAACTATTGATCATATCGATTTCCTATAAGAACCATGATAAAGAGCAGTAAATTCTACGTATGTACACGACATAACAATGTAATATCTATGATAAGAATTCGTTGTTACGTAGGTGTGAATATTGCATATGCTGTGCGCACATCACGAAAGTGACGTACGGATGTGAGTTCCCAGTCGTTTTTGGCGATTTACTTGAGAACTATGAGACGTATGGAAACCAAAAGGTGCTCATGAGAAAGCTGGTGAAATTCTGCATAATATTGTGCAATAAAAACATAACATCTGCAAGAAAATTTCCATATAAGAGTTCCTTGATTTTTTTTCAAAAATGGCTTTCAGTTTTTGGCTGTTTTCTTGAAAACTACAAATCGTATCAACACCGGATTTGTCTCTTTAGAAAGCTGATGAAATTTTCTATCAAAACTTCTAATAACATTTTCCTGTATGATGGAAAACACTCGAATGGTGATGTTGGGAAGTGAACGTGATGTAGCAAAATTTTATTCACGGCCGCCTAATGTTGTTTTATTCGTGTTTTCCTGATTTTTTGTGGTGCTTATCAGCTACAACAAACATCGACGAATAAGATGACATAGGTTTCATGGCAGTATATTGATGTTTGGGTGGCGAAAATAAGGAGAGAATACGTGTTATTTGCCGCGCGCCGGCAGCCGGGCCGGGTGGCTTCGCAGATAAAGTCGTGCACCGGAAAACTTACTGAAACATATTATGCGCGAGAGGGTTACTAACCTCGTCCCATGTCTTTCTCGGTCTACCCCTCATAACCCCACCCCCCATATTACCCTTCTCACCTTCCTTACCCAATTATCATCCCCCATCCTCTCCAAATGTCCAAACCATCTCAATCTACCTCTCCTTATCACAACACAAATACACTCCAGTCTCATCCTACCTCTCAACTCTTCCATCATAAACCCAGCCCCCACCGGACCTTGCACGCAGGGACGCACTATACATCCACCTAATCTTTGTCATTTCTGTACGTCTGAGCCGGCGAATATCTTCCTCCTTTACTGCCGAGGTCTCACTACCATTCAGCATTACACTCCTAACACATGCTGCATACAAAGACCCCTTAGCACGTAGGGAGAGCCCTCTCAATGTCAGAAGAGGCAAGAGCTCCCTGAACTTCTTCCAACCACTTCTCATCCTAGCCACAGAGCTAGGTCCAGCCCCACCTCCAGCCCACAACTTGTCCCAAATAACAAAACTCTTCCACACACTCAAGAGATTCACTAGCAAGTTTAATCTTTCTAGGTCCAGCCCCACCTCCAGCCCACAACTTGTCCCAAATAACAAAACTCTTCCACACACTCAAGAGATTCACTAGCAAGTTTAATCTTTTCACGCCTGACAATCTCCACCTGCTCTCCCCAACACACCGTACACATAAAATCAGCATTATCTCGCAGTCGACCTCTGATACCAGTACATCTCTTGTGCACCCATTTATCACAAACACCACACAAGATAGAATTACTTCCCACGCCCTTGTGGCAAACTGCACATGGCCACTCTCCCCCATCTTTGACAGTACCGCCACCAACCCTAGATATCATCACTTTTCTTTTATCTGCATTTACCCTTAAGCCCTTGTGCCCCATACCATGTCTCCATTTCCTAAACTTTTCCTCCGCCTCCCTTTCATTCTCTCCAATCAACACCAAATCATCTGCATACAACATCTCCCACAGGAGTCCGTTTCTAAAGTCACGTGAGAGGGCTTCAAGTACCATGATAAACAACATGGGACTCAAAACTGATCCCTGATGCACACCAATGTTCATGGAAAACTCATCACTCAAATCTCCATTCACTCTTACCTGGGTGCAAGCACCCACATACATAGCCATAACCACCCTAACCAGCCACTCCTCCAAACCAAGCTTTCTCATTGCCCACTTCACCACCTCTCTAGGGAGTCTGTCAAAGGCCTTTTCCAAATCAACAAAAACAGGGAAGAAAGGTTGCTGGTTCTTTGAAAGCAGTGATAAGAAACAGGGAAGTGAGCATGGAAGTGAAAAAGTTACTACATGACAGTATTGTGATACCAACTCTAACGTACGGAAGTGAAGCTTGGACGTTGTTGGAAGGACACAAGTCAAGAGTGAGAGCCGTGGAAATGAGTTATTTAAGAGGAGCCTGTGGAGTCACATGGAGAGACAGGCTGACGAATGAGGAAATAAAGGAGCGTTGTGGTGTTGATGTGGATGTGATAGGAAGCGTTATGAGGAACACACTGAGGTGGTTTGGCCATGTGGAGAGGATGGAGGGTGAAAGACTGACGAAGAGAGTATATATGAGTGAGGTGGAGGGGGGAAGAGGGAGGGGGAGGCCGAGGATGAGATGGAGGGATGGGGTGGAGAGGTATATGAGAGAGGGGGGTGTGAGTTGGGAGCAGGGCAGTGAAATGGCGGGGGACAGGGCGACTTGGAGGCGATTTGTTTGTGGCCACCCGAAACGGGATTGAGGCGTCTGGCAATAGATAGATAGATAGATAGCTTTTGGAAATACCTGATATACACACACTCATTGTCAGCCAGTCTCATTTGTTGTTTATGTTGCTAATGGCCTGCGTTCAGCACTACTCATTTCCATCTAACTTATGCGTCTCAGTCTCACTTTTAATAAATAACAAAATATTTTTAGTGTCTCTAGGTCCTTCTGTGGAGAATACAGTAATAAAATGTTTATGTAAATATGCACCAGGTAGTGCCAGGCAATTTCCTTTGTTACCATATTTCCGTAGCCAGTCGCCAGCTTTTGGCTCACTCATTTCCTTCTACAGTAGGGCCTCGGAACTAGTGATCTTAAGTGACTTTTGAAACCCTGCTAGTCGTGAAACCACGAGTTTGGAGGCAAACTTTATACAGTATAGCAAAAAATAAAAATAGACTGGAATATTTAGAAAGTTCAACTATTTTTCCATTATTGTTCACTAAGTAGTCACATTTTTATATACAGTACTTATAATAATTAATAGGACAAAGCAACAAAAAGTCACCATTAAATGCTTAGAATGCAGTTTATTGAAAGAAAAAGTTGGGAGTTGGGAGTGCACTCGCTTACTGGGAGTAAGTGCCACCACCACCATTGCCACCCTCTCGAGCATCAGCCTTTCTCCATATCTCCTGTAGTATCTCATCATCACTTTCAAACCCTTCATAGTTGTTAAGTTCACCACCATTTCTACCATCAGCCACAGAAGCCATGAGGCTAGCAATAACAGTGAACAATGGGAGTAGCCAAGTATAGAAAAAGGGCAAGGTTCCACTAGCGTAGCGATGGGCAGGGCAACACTGAATCGAAACACGTCATATGACTCGCTCGCTAGGTGCAGCTCACTCGCTAGACGAGACTCGCTCGCTAGGAAAACGAGTCGAAATGTGCCTTGTGGCTCACTCTCTAGACAATGATTGCCGCAGAGTCGCTAGTTTTGAGGTTTTTGTCACGAGTTATGAAGCTGAAGACAGTTTGTATTCTATCTCTAGACTTCAAGTCTATCTATCTATCTATCTATCTATTGCCAGATTTCTTAATCCCGTAAAGGGTGGCCACAAGCAAATCGCCTCCATGTCGCTCTGTCCCCCACCCATTTCACTGCCCTGCTCCCAGCTCAGACCCCCTCTCTCATATACCTCTCCACTCCATCCTTCCATCTCATCCTTGGCCTCGCCCTCCCTATCCCCCCCTCCACCTCACTCACATACACTCTCCTCATCAGTGTCTCACTCTCCATCCTCTCCACATAGCCAAGCCACCTTAATTTGTTTCTCCTAACGCTTCCTATCACATCCACATCCACACCACAACACTTCTTCACTTCCTTATTTGTCAGTCTGTCTCTCCATGTGACTTCACAGGCTCCTCTGATAAAACTCATTTCCACTGCTCTCACTCTTGACTTCCGTCCCTTCAACAAGGTCCAAGCTTCACTTCCATATGTTAGAGTTGGTATCACAATACTGTCATGTACAGTAGTAGCTTTTTCATTTCCATGCATACTTCTCTGTTTCTTATCACTGCTTTCAAGGAACCAGCAACCTTTCTTTTCTGCTGCATCCTTTCAAGCACTTCACCCTCTAAACTTCCATCCTTACTCATCACACTACCCAGGTACTTAAACACACTCACATTCTCCATCTCCTTCCCATCCAGTCTCACTGTACATTGACTGACTTCATTTCTCTCGAAGATCATCACTGTACTCCTCCTTACATTCACCTTTAGATTCTGTTTCTTACACACTCTCCTAAACTCATCCACCAAGCCTTGCAGCTCTCCTTCATCTTCACTTAACAACACAGTATGATCTGCAAACAACAGTACAAGGAATTTCCAAACACTGCTCTTTCTCATTAGGGCCACTCCAACATCCACTGCCCTACCTTGTACCTCTTTTATAACCCCATCCATGTACAAATTGACTTGAAATTGCTAGTCAAAAAAACATTAGTTGCAGAGCCCTACTGTAACTTACACATCTCACTCTCACTTTTAACCATCCATCCATCCATTATCCAATCCCACGTTGCCCCAAGAGGAGTGTAGGAGCCCTGGGCCAGGCAAGTTGGTCCTAACACTTAAGACAAGAGTGATGAGGAGTGTAGGAGTCCAGGGCCAGGCACGTTGGTCCTGACATTTAAGACGAGTGACCAGCCTCACTCATCCTTGATTGGCATTATGTGAGCAATAAACCCCAACCACTGCTTGGATATAAGCTGGCTCAATCTGATTGGAGCACTGTAATTACCCGCTAAACCACCAGGTTCCAAAATTTAGTTATATGGTTACCACCCAGCATAGTAAATGGTTTCCTGGTGTACAGGAAACCGTTTGGCTTGTCACTCAGTGTCGAGTCACCCACAGGGAGAACGAAAAGGAAAGAATGAAGGAAAGAAAGAAGAGGGAGTGTAAAGTCACCTGTAGGCAGAAGGACTAGGAAAGGACGAAGGGAAGAAAGACAGAAGAGGATGGACGGAAAGGAGGAGGGAGGAGAGGAAAGGGCAGACATCTGAGAGTAGTACTACATCAAGTGAGTGGATGGTGAGTACCCCCACCTACCACAATAACAAAATATTCTCAGTGTGTGCAGCTCCTTCTGTGGAATATAGTAAAATGTTTACAAAATTATGTTTGCTGGTGATCCCAACCTGTCTCTTTTGTGTTTTGTTGCTACGTAGCTATGGTCCGTCTATTTTATGAAGAGCATTTGGGCGTTGCCCCTCTTGGGGAGTCCCCGTCCCACAGTGTTGCCATACTTTGTACTGGGCAACTTAATCGGATTAGAGAAAAGGCGCAAATGACAACTCTCCCTCCCAGCACACCACTCTCTTTCTCTCTCTCTCTCTCTCTCTCTCTCTGCATGTAGAAATTGGATTTTTTGTAGATTTCTTTCTATAAAAAGTCTTTACGTTTTTATAAATTATTAAAATTTGAGGAAAAGCCTCCTGACTGACTGTCTGTCTCTCTCTCTCTAACATTATTTTTTATTATGACTGTGATTTTCTCCTTAAAGTCTGATGTTTTATTTGTGGTTTATAATTTTGATTTATTTTCCACACCACCTCTCGTTGCGCTCCTATTCAATTTCCACCACATTCCCTCCCTCCTTCCCTCCATCTTGCCTTTTCTCTCTTATCTCTGGCCTCTCCAACCTCCCTCCCTCGCTGTCTGCCTATCCCCCTTATCTCCATTCCCTTTCCCTCCTCTCTCTCTCTCTCTGTTACTGCCTGTCTGTCAACATTGTCTTTCTTATGAATGTGATACTTTCCTTAAAGTATGATGTTTTATTTGTTCTTTATAATTTTGACTTTTTTTCCACACTACCTTTGAGGTAAAAGTCAAAGTGTGTGTTTTCTTTAATAGAGGTTTTCCCCAGGAGGCCTAATCAACAGCTTTTGAGGGAACAATAATAGGTCCTCTGTTTTCTTCTAAAAAATACTTATTTATGTTGTAAATAAGTTCTTTTCTCTACTGTGGAGCACACGAGAGCGAGTAGCAGGAGTAGGAGCATCCATCTCAGGTGGTGGCCAGAGTGGAAATGACCTGGATTAACACGGTCACTCTACTCTTACAAGCGTGGCAACGTTGCTTTCCGACGTTGCCAAGCGTTGTGGTATTTATAAAAAGTCATTGTTATTATTAGAAAAGAAGAGACATTTATAACATTATATAGTCACATTAGAGAATTAAATATATATATATGTACTGTAAATAAACTTCATTTATAAGTAGTAAATAGCTGACATGAGACAGAGAGGTGTGCATGTTTGGCAGAGAGGCGGCCCAGGAAATTCCCAAGAGGGACAACGCCTAAACGTGCTTCATAAAATAGACAGACATAGTTGCATGCTTTCGGCTCTACACGTTCCATCTACACACCTCACTCTCACATTTAATAAATAGCAAAATATTCTTAGTACCTGTTACTCCTTCTGTGGATAATAATAAAATGTTTATATAAATATGCACGCTGGTTGTCCCTGCCTGTTTCCTGTGTGTTACACAGCTACATTGCTCGTTACCTACTTTTGTCTCTACTCATTTCCATCTGCTCATCTAACTCAATTTTAATAAATAACAGTATTCTTAGTGCCTGTAGCTGAAGAAGTATTTAGTGCAGATGAGACAAGCCTATAGTGGAATAGTACAAGGTCTATCCAAGAGTAAACCGAACTTTTTAACCCTCCGTGGCCGACCATGAGGAATTTGTCACACCCACTGGCCAACCCAAGGGCCTTTTTTTTTTTTTTTTTTTTTTTTTTTTAATGGCATATTGAAGAGAAACATCTGGTGTCTGGTGCACCTTGCAATGCAATTTTTAGCTTCCTAAACCCATCCTGTGCTTCACAATGAAGTGTGAAAAGTTTTACCAAATGACTACATACATTCAGGTAAAAACTTTGTATCTGTCTATCTATCTATTGCCAGACGCCTCAATCCTGTTTGGGGTGGCCACAAACAAATCGCCTCCAAGTCGCCCTGTCCCTCGCCATTTCACTACCCTGCTCCCAACTCACACCCCCTCTCATATACCTCTCCACCCCATCCCTCCATCTCATCCTCGGCTTCCCCCTCCCTCTTCCCCCCTCCACCTCACTCACATACACTCTCTTTGTCAGTCTTTCACCCTCCATCCTCTCCACATGGCCAAACCACCTCAGTGTGTTCCTCATAACGCTTCCTATCACATCCACATCCACACCACAACGCTCCTTTATATCCTCATTCGTCAGCCTGTCTCTCCATGTGACTCCACAGGCTCCTCTTAAATAACTCATTTCCACTGCTCTCACTCTTGACTTGTGTCCTTCCACCAGTGTCCAAGCTTCACTTCCGTACGTTAGAGTTGGTATCACAATACTGTCATGTAGTAACTTTTTCACTTCCATGCTCACTTCCCTGTTTGTAATCACTGCTTTCAAAGAACCAGCAACCTTTCTTCCCTGCTGTACCCTTCCAAGCACTTCACCCTCCAAACCTCCATCCTTACTCATCACACTACCCAAGTACTTAAATGTACTCACATTTTCCAATTCCTCACCATCCAACCTCGCTGTACATTCACTAACTTCACCTCTCTCAAAGACTTTGTAGAGGAGTGAAAAAAAAATCGCACTAAGAAATATCCATATTTTCACCTCCGAAAAATTTCATCGGTGCTGAAATGGTTAGAAATGACTAGATATGTGTATTACAAACAAATTCAGTACATAATATGGGAGGTTTCATAAAAAAAAAATAATAATAATTACAGTATTGTGATTTTTTTTTTTCATTTTTTAATGTTTTTTGTGTTTATGCAAGTATCAAGTTATTTCTGTTGTCTGGGTGGTTTAGTTTGTGTTCAAAGTGAGACGAGAGATGATATTTTTAGACGCTAACCAGATAAGGGTCCTCCTTTGTGTGAACAGGCCGAACCACAGCATCAAAAGTTCAGTACAACTCATGATTAGTACCTCGCTTGAGGGAGTTAGTGTGAAGGAAAGGGATGGTGCTACATCCATATATTCACCACAAGAACACCCCATATGTTGCTGAAATGCTTGTGCAAAGCAAGAAATATGTAAAGTAAACAAATTCAGTACATCTGTACTAATAAATAGAAATACTGTACTGCATCATAATTATGAATGTTTTCCCTTTTTTTTTTTTTCCTGTTTGTTTATGATGTTTATTCCAGCATGGACTTGTTTTTTTCTTACTATGGGTAGGCTAATTTGTATGGAAAGTGAGAATAAGGATGCTATTTTTACTCTGTTTCTGCTGTGTGTGTAAAGGGCAAACCATCTTGGCCAAGATTCGATACGATCTGAGATTAGCATCTCAAACGAGGGAATTAGTGTGAAGGGAGGGGAAGGGAAGGTTTTATATCCATTTATTCACCATGAGAACACCTGAGATGTTGCTGAAATGCTTGTACAAAAAGAAATATGTAAAATGAACATATTCAGTTCTGAATTCAAATTCTGAAGATGCATCATGTTGTCACAACATTTGTTCCATGTCTGCGTACAAATGAGCAAAAAAAGAACTGTGTCACAGTCAGTCAAGAGCTGTTTGATTGTTTGAATGCTAATGATAACTTTCTGGAAAAGGCCATAACAGGCGATGAAACCTGGGTGTAATGCTATGGTGTCGAAACAAAAAAGGTTAATTGTTGGTGTCAGTTGGAACATCATACCGTGACCAAAAAAACACGTCAGAGTCGCTCAAATGAGATTATGTTGATTTTTTTTTTTTTTTACTGAAAGAGCATCGTTCATCATGAGTTTGTTCCACGTGGTCAGACAGTCAGTAAAGAGTTTTATTTGGGAGTCCTAAAGTGTTTGAGGGAGGCAGTGCAAAGGAAGAGGCTTGAGGGATGGACATACAAGGCCTGGATGCTGCACCATGACAGTACATCTGCTCACATGTTGTCCTATATCTGTGACTTTTTGGCAAAGCACAGGGTGACTTCCTCATGCTGCCCTACTCTTCTGATTTTGCCCCTGCTGCCCCCCCTCCTCCCCCAGTTGAAATTCATCCTGAAAGGTTGCTGATTTCAGTTGATAGAAGAGATAGAAGAAAATTTGCCAAGTTCACTAAACGCGCATTCATTCAAGAATGTGTACCTTGATGACTAAGTGATGTGGCGAGTTGCGGGCTAGTGTTAGATTGAAGATAAAAGTCGCTGCCACACAGCACTTCCATTGCGATCATGCTTTACCTGCTAGTTGGTGCAATATATAAAGTTTGGTTTCTTTTTGGACAGACTTCTTATGCATAAAGGAATCACTTTTTTAATAATTGAAAATCACATTAACATAACATAGAGTGACCGCATGAGAATTATTTAACGATTATATGAAGGCATCCATTTGAAAAGCGACATTGATGGGATTTACATATCAGTGGCATCTTAAGAGTGTAATCTTCATTGATAATGAGGGAAACCTTTGAAAGTACTGTATCCTGAACCTTTGAATAATGCACTGGTATCTGTTACCCACGGCTTGTGGTCACATAATGACCTGATGTCAAAAATATTTACTGGAAGGGGCTTACAACACCTAGCAAGGGAACAACGGTTCACTGCATAGGATGGCCTAGCAGATGTGATTGCTTGCCTGTGGTTGATGGGTCTGCTATACCAAACATACCTGGGTTACTCTTCTACTACTTAGATTACAACTACAGCTACTACCACGACTATGACACTGTTATGACCGAGTAGCACTATAACTTTGCCTACTGCTACTACTACTACTACTACTACTACAGGAACTGTTACTGCCACCATTACTATAGGTACAGCTTTTACTACTACTACTACTACTATGACTATTACTGCTACGGTAATACTAATACTACTTGTTCTTTTATTCCTATTGAATTCATCTAATAGCATCTAAAATAGAATTCAAATTACAGTTTGCACTGAGGGGATTTATCATTAATTTTCTAAAAAATTTGTGTTGTTCACTGGTTACCTGTTATGATATTTAGTATGCATCTATCAGTGGCCAGTTGTGTACCAAGCGATCCAAGGTGGCTGCATTGAATAATGTCTCTGTATTCTCACAGACTGCAGAACTCTCCTTACCAGATTATTTCTGCATAGGGCATGTTAATATTCTCTTTTGTTATTTTTGAAAATTATGTCAGAAAAAATATTAAAGTGAAAATGTCCACAGTCAATTGCTACATACCGTAAGACTAGCTAGATTGGCCCTTAGGCCCATAAATATTCCCAGCCTCTCTGTCATGACCACTTATCACTTCTTCCTCCTGTCATAACTAGCTACCCTCCCTTATGTAGTACTCCATTCCTTGTTGTGGTAATCCTCATTGATACTGTAATTAATTCTTTAGTATTACTGGTATTCACTGGGTAACTTTTGTTATAATTTATGGACTTTTGTACTTTCTCTTTCTCTGTTGCTTGATTGTACCTCACTTCATGTTTTAGAAGGGTTTTAGTGCTGGGATGGTGATGGTGGTGGTGGTGGTGGTGATCGTGCAAGGTGTGCTAGCTGCTGTGGTCTGGTATGTTAAAACACAATCACTGGAAGGAGTACAAGTCTTATACATGTCAAGTATGAGTGAGTGATGCCAAAGAGGATATCCAGTCACCAAATGATTTAACAAAATCTTCTAAATATTGGCAGTGTTTTAATATCTCAGGAAGGGAGTGCAGGGTGTAAAATTGTGTCATGCTGTCAGTGCATGCTTAGTGAGATTTATTTCCTTGGATAGTCTGCGTTAGTAAAACTGAATTATGATGAGGAATGTTTTTAAGATTTCAGTAGTGTGGGAATATTCTAGGGATTTTTGTTTATAGGTTATATATTCGAGTGCTTTTGTTCTCGATCATATTTACTCCTTTGTAAGTATGGAGAATTATGTTAACCTAGACTGATGAATATACCATGCTGTTGTATTGTTTTAAATTTATACAGTTTTATCAAATTCATACAGTATTTTGCAAGTCTGATATGGTCATATGGAGAGAATGGATATACCGTAGTTAGGGCGGTGCTACTAGTATATGTGAGCGAGTTTAAAGATGGTAGGAGGTGTGGTACACCAAGAACAATGGACATAGGTATAGAAAATGAATGTTTGAGAAAGTGAGGTATGTACATGGTGAAGCTGAAGAAATGATGAGGAATAAAAAATTTTAAACTTTGTACTGTTAGGTAATGAAATGACTTTATATAACATATGTATATACTATATATATATATATATATATATATATATATATATATATATATATGTATAATATATATATATGTATATATAATATATATGTATATATACCCCTGGGGGTAGGGGGGTTTTCAAGAATACTCCCCCAGTATCCCTGCTTGTCGTAAAAGGCGACTAAAAGGGTTGGCGGAGGGTTAGTGCCCCTCCCCGGAAAACAACTAACTAAAAAAACAAACAAGAAGCCTCGGACAAGGACTGACCAAACGTTGACGACCCAGGACCGGACAAAGGACTTGGTAATGTGTACATGGAATGTAAGAGGAGCGAATGATGAGGTGAAAGAGAGAGAGATTGTCCAGGTGCTTGAGGATGCGAAAGTGGATGTATGTGGAATAACTGAAACAAAATGGAGAGGAGAAAGTGTGAGAGAATGGGAGTATGGATGGGGTATATGTGCAGGAGTAGATGAGAATGAGAGGGCAAAGGAAGGAGTGTGTATAGTTGTGAGTAAAAGATGGAAGAAGAGCATAAGACAGTATGGATCAGTTGGGTCAAGGATTGTGTGGGTAAAGTTGAAAGTTGGAATACAAATGTGGGCGATTGTGTGTGTGTATGCGCCAACGCAAGATCGTGCTAGAAGAGTGAGAGAAGAGTTCTGGACAAATGTGGAAGTGTGCATGGAAAAGTTTGGAAGGAGTGAGAGAGTGTTTTTGATTGGTGATATGAATGGTAAAGTTGGTAATGTGAAGGTGGATGGAATAGTTGGTGAGTGGGGTGTGCCTGCTGAGATAGATGAGAATGGGAGTGCGCTAGTGGACATTTGTGCTGGGAGGGTTGGTAATAGCCAATACCCTCTTCAGGCATAAAATGATCCACAGGTATACATGGCGAGTGATGAGAAGGGTGGGTGGTGAACTGAATGAAAGGAAGGCAATGATTGATTATGTGTGTGTGGATGAAAGGATGCGAAGATGTGTAAAGGATGCAAGAGTGTATAGAGGTTTGGGGAGTGGACTTTCTGACCACTACTTGGTGGTGGCCAGAATTAGGTTGCAAGTAAGATGGAGGAATAGAAGAAGGGAAAGACGAGAGGAAGGGGTAGTTGCAAGGAGAGTGGAAAGGTTACAAGAGGATGAGAAAAAGGCAGAGTATAAGAGAGAAGTGGAGGAACGATTGGGCAAATATGAATTGGAGCAGATGGGAGACGTGAAAGGTGTGTGTAAGATATTTACAGAAGAAATATGTGCAGCATGTGATGTGGTGTGTGGAAGGAAGAGAAGACGGAGGGGGGTGCAAGGAACAGCGTGGTGGACTGAAGAGGTGAAACAGGCTGTGGCACAAAAGAAGAAAGCATACAATGAATGGATGAGAAATAGGGGCGTGGAAGAAGTTGAGAGGCGGAAGAGAGAGTTATATGTGGAAAGGAAGAGAGAGGTGAAAAGATTAGTAAGAGAGAGTAAGAAGAGAGTGGATGAGGAATTTGGAAGGAATTTGAGTGTAAAGTGGAGGGACTGTAAGAAAATGTTCTGGAGAGAAGTGAAAAGAGTAAGACAGGGTGGAAGTGAAGTTAGCAGGGGAGTGAAAGATAAAAATGGTAGATTACTAGTGGAGAAGGGAGAAAAAGTGAGCAGATGGAGAGAACACTTTAAGGAATTGTTGAACGTGGAGGATGGAAGTAATGCGAGTATAAGTGGCTGGGGAATGGCTGGGAGAAGGAGGGAGGTGAGAAGACAGGAAGAAATCAGTAGGATGGAAGTTGTGGAAGCAATGAAGAAAGTTAAATCGGGAAAGCCCCAGGAATTGATGGAGTGTGTGGTGAAATGCTGAAGCATGGGGGAGAGATAGTAGTAGAATGGATGTGGAAGATGTGCAGATTGGCCTGGGAGGAAGGTAGAGTCCCGGAGGATTGGAAGTCAGGTATAATTATTCCCTTGTACAAAGGAAAAGGGGAAAAAGAAGTGTGTGGTAATCATAGGGGCATTTGTCTTCTTAGTATAATAGGAAAAGTGTATGGTAGGTTACTTATAGACAGAGTTAGAGAAAGAACAGAGAAATTAGTTGGAGAAGAACAGGGAGGCTTTAGGAAGGGAAGAGGTTGTGTAGATCAGATATTCATTCTTAGATCTTTAGTGGAAAAGTTTCTAGAGAAGGGAAAGAAGTTGTATGCGGCTTTCATGGATTTGGAGAAAGCATATGACAGGGTGGATAGACAAGGATTGTGGAAAGTGTTAAGAATATATGGAGTAGATGGGAAGTTGTTGAATGCTGTGAAGAGTATGTACGATGGTGCGAAGGCTGCAGTGCGTGTGGATGGTGAAATAAGTGAATTTTTCTCTGTGAAAGTTGGTTTGAAACAGGGATGTGTCATGTCTCCATGGTTGTTCAATCTGTACATGGATGGGGTAATAAAAGAGGTACAAGGTAGGGTAGTGGATGTTGGAGTGGCCCTGGTGAGAGAGGATAGTGTTTGGAAACTCCCTGTACTGTTGTTTGCAGATGATACTGTGTTGTTGAGTGAAGACGAAGGGGAGCTGCAAGGCTTGGTGGATGAGTTTGAGAGAGTGTGTAAGAAACGGAACCTAAAGGTGAATGTAGGGAAGAGTAAAGTGATGGCCTTTGAGAGAGGTGAAGTCAGTGAATGTACAGCGAGGTTGGATGGTGAGGAATTGGAAAATGTGAGTACGTTTAAGTATTTGGGTAGTGTGATGAGTAAGGATGGAGGTTTGGAGGGTGAAGTGCTTGAAAGGGTACAGCAGGGAAGAAAGGTTGCTGGTTCCTTAAAAGCAGTGATAAGAAACAGGGAAGTGAGCATGGAAGTAAAAAAGTTACTACATGACAGTATTGTGATACCAACTCTAACATACGGAAGTGAAGCTTGGACATTGTTGGAAGGACACAAGTCAAGAGTGAGAGCAGTGGAAATGAGTTATTTAAGAGGAGCCTGTGGAGTCACGTGGAGAGACAGGTTGACGAATGAGGATATAAAGGAGCATTGTGGTGTGGATGTGGATGTGATAGGAAGCGTTGTGAGGAACACACTGAGGTGGTTTGGCCATGTGGAGAGGATGGAGGGTGAAAGATTGACGAAGAGAGTGTATGTGAGTGAGGTGGAGGGTGGAAGAGGGAGGGGGAGACCGAGGATGAGATGGAGGGATGGGGTGGAGAGGTATATGAGAGAGGGGGGTGTGAGTTGGGAGCAGGGCAGTGAAATGGCGGGGGACAGGGCGACTTGGAGGCGATTTGTTTGTGGCCACCCCAAACGGGATTGAGGCGTCTGGCAATAGATAGATAGATAGATGTATGTATGCTGACGCATGGGGGAGAGATAGTAGTAGAATGGATGTGGAAGATGTGCAGATTGGCCTGGGAGGAAGGTAGAGTCCCTGAGGATTGGAAGTTAGGTATAATTATTCCCTTGTACAAAGGAAAAGGGGAAAAAGAAGTGTGTGGTAATCATAGGGGCATTTGTCTTCTTAGTATAATAGGAAAGGTGTATGGTAGGATACTTATTGACAGAGTTAGAGAAAGAACAGAGAAATTAGTTGGAGAAGAACAGGGAGGCTTTAGGAAGGGAAGAGTTTGTGTAGATCAGGTATTCATTCTTAGATCTTTAGTGGAAAAGTTTCTAGAGAAGGGAAAGAAGTTGTATGCGGCTTTCTTGGATGTGGAGAAAGCATATGACAGGGTGGATAGACAAGGATTGTGGAAAGTGTTAAGAATATATGGAGTAGATGGGAAGTTGTTGAATGCCTTGAAGAGTATGTACGATGGTGCAAAGGCTGCAGTGCGTGTGGATGGTGAACTAAGTGAATTTTTCTCTTTGAAAGTTGGGTTGAAACAGGGATGTGTCATGTCTCCATGGTGGTTCAATCTGTACATGGATGGGGTAATAAAAGAGGTACAAGGTAGGGTAGTGGATGTTGGAGTGGCCCCTGGTGAGAGAGGATAGTGTTTGGAAACTCCCTGTACTGTTGTTTGCAGATGATACTGTGTTGTTGAGTGAAGACAAAGGGGAGCTGCAAGGCTTGGTGGATGAGTTTGGGAGAGTGTGTAAGAAACTGAATCTAAAGGTGAATGTAGGGAAGAGTAAAGTGATGGTCTTTGAGAGAGGTGAAGTCAGTGAATGTACAGCGAGGTTGGATGGTGAGGAATTGGAAAATGTGAGTGCGTTTAAGTACTTGGGTAGTGTGATGAGTAAGGATGGAGGTTTGGAGGGTGAAGTGCTTGAATTGGTACAGCAGGGAAGAAAGGTTGCTGGTTCTTTGAAAGCAGTGATAAGAAACAGGGACGTGAGCATGGAAGTGAAAAAGTTACTACATGACAGGATTGTGATACCAACTCTAACGTATGGAAGTGAAGCTTGGACGTTGTTGGAATGACACAATTCAAGAGTGAGAGCAGTGGAAATGAGTTATTTAACCTGCGCTGTCCCGGCGACGTGAATTAACGCGGCAACATTGCAAGGTCCCTAATTTGCACAATTTTCAATTTTCGCGAGTGATTTTTGGCACGTATACACGGGACACCTTCCTCTATTCCTCTACAAGATGCCAAGCAGGAACAATGCCTTACACCGCATAACACCCCCCCCCCCACATGCCATTGTCTCGGCAATTCACCTGTTACCAGTGACCTGGCCAATAAAGACATTCAGGGCCAGAGTGATTCCCCAATCGATGACAATGTGGACAAAGTTTACATAGCATTAGAGGAAGAAACAGTCAGAAATGATGATCAGGTAATGTGGGAAAAAAAAGGTCATGAATGGTGATGAGTTAGTGAGTGAATCAGTGTTTATAATGCCCATATTACTGTTTGAAAACCAATATACTCTTGTACTACATATATATTCGTACCAAGTAAATAAATAAATACTGTTTATGAGTGGATAAAACAGTTACCCTCCCATAGAACTTGTTTTCTTTGGTGCTAGCCTGTTTGAAAACCCAGTCAGGTAAGGAAGCACTCGTGCCTAAATTGGGTATTTTAAACCTCAGGTGAGCAATTTCTCTATGAATTTTTGATGTTTCTCACCAAAAGCGGATGTTTGAGCCAAAAAAAAAAAGGTCTAGAAACGTCGGGATTGGGCGGGTTAAGAGGAGCCTGTGGAGTCACGTGGAGAGACAGGCTGACGAATGAGGATATAAAGGAGCGTTGTGGTGTGGATGTGGATGTGATAGGAAGCGTTATGAGGAACACACTGAGGTGGTTTGGCCATGTGGAGAGGATGGAGGGTGAAAGACTGACGAAGAGAGTGTATGTGAGTGAGGTGGAGGGGGAAAGAGGGAGGGGGAGGCCGAGGATGAGATGGAGGGATGGGGTGGAGAGGTATATGAGAGAGGGGGGCGTGAGTTGGGAGCAGGTATATATACAGTAATTCCTATACTATCCGGACGCCCACTTACTGGACATTGTGGACCTGGACCTTCAGAAGCCAAAAATGGCCAAAAAAAGAAAAACTCCCCATCCCCCCAAAAAAACGATTTTTTTCCCCCCTCTCGTAATTTGAAATTGCCGCGTGGCACCGAGCAGCTGTTTACACCATGGCCCCTTTACCCCTTCGTTTCTCCCCCCTCCCCCCTCCCCTGTCAGGGTTGCCGTTTGGTATTTTTCATTACCAAACGTGGGCCAGTTTGGTAATGAAAAATTTGTTTGGTAATGAATCAGAATAGTGCATTAACAAATGGATTTTTCACATGCATGAGGATACACAGGATGGAGATGGTGGATTGTCTGCTTTCTCTGATTAATGTGCTGGCCTACATAGCATGAAAACAATCAACATGCTGTTAATTATAGAGAGAGTGATTACATGTATTTCTACTTGTATACATAATTCTATCTATCTATCTATCTATCTATCTATCATCCAATCTTACATTGCCCCATGAGGAGCGTAGGAGCCCGGGGCTAGGCAGTTGGTCCTGACATTTAAGATGAGAGTGACCAGCCTCACTCATCCCTGAGTGGCATTACACGAGTAATCAGCCCCAACCATCCCTTGGATATAAACCTTCACTGGCTCAATCCGATTGGAGCGCAATAATTACCCACTAAACCACCAGGTGCCAAAATTTGGTTATATGGTTACCACCCAGCTTAGTAAATGGTTTCCTGGTGTACAGGAAACCATTTGGCTTGTCACTTAGTGTAGAGTCATCCACAGGCTGAAGGAAGAGAAAAGAATGAAGGAAACAAAGACAGAAGAGGAAGTATAAAGTTGCCCATAGGCAGAAGGACAAGGAAAGAATGAACGAAAGGAAGACAGAAGAGGATGGAAGGGAAGAGGGATGGAGGAGAGGAAAGGGCAGACACCCAAGAGCAGCACTACATCGAGTGAGTGGATGGTGAGCACCCCCACCTACCACAATGTATACATAATTAATGAAGAATAAATGCTAGCTTTACGAATTTGGTAATGAAAAGTTAAATTTGGTGATGAAAATTGAGGAGTTTGGTAATGTGGCTGTTGCGATCTGGCAACTCTGTTTCCCCGTCACCAACACTTAACAGTTACTGCTTAACTTCGATCGCGAGTGGATGCCTATCAGTGTGGATGCCACACGTGCTTGTTTTTTTTTGTGAATAAACAGTGAATAAACTGCAATACCTCGCCAGTAGACCACACGGGTATTTACAGTGTTGTGCGGTGTTAAGAAATTAGAGTTTAGAGTGCAAAGGTTTAACTGTGGAGTGCAAACTGGTGGTTGAAACTGGCGTGGTACAATTAACAGTGAGTAGTGTTAAACAATTATAACTCACAGTGCAAAGAATTACTGTAAGTGCAGCACAACACTGGAGTACTGCACGTGGTTCAAGAGCATTTTCACCACTGCCAAAACCTTAAGAAGGCGGTCATAGACGTGCTGTAACTACTTGGCTGAGGTACAGTCACTTCAGATTCCTGATTCTTTGGGTCCTTTTCATTTATTTCATGGTTTATATCCATTATTAGTGTGAATAGGGTCTTGAATAGGTTTAAATAGGTGCTATGCATGTCCGGAAGGGAGTTATTTAGGTGGCTTTCAAAGTTAGGCTGGGTTAGGGACCTTAAGTACCAGTCCAGCAGGCAGGTGCCCACTTTCCAGATGGGACCACTTTCCGGACATGCCTTTAGCCCTGTTATATCGGATAGTGAAGGGATCACTGTATATATATACACACAGTATAATCCCAGTTAACTGGGCAGCTTGGGGAATTTACCTTCCCGGTTAAGATTTTTCCCGTAGTTCTGATATTCAAATCAATACAAAGGTGATAATTATCACAGCAGTAAATACGATTCAGGTACTCACCACTCACATCAGGGGGCACACTAAAAGATTCCACCTGAAATATTGCCCTGTAAACACACATCATGGTCATAATGCATGTGCATGCAATGCCTTGCAGTACTGCAAAATGAACAAGTCCATTCTGTTAACTACCGAATAATTTCTTGTATGTAGATTTGAGTGATGAGTTTTCCGTGAATGTTGGTGTGCATCAGGGGTCAGTCTTGAGTCCCATGTTGTTTATCATGGTACTTGAAGCCCTTTCACGTGACTTTAGAAACGGACTCCCGTGGGAATTGTTGTATGCTGATGATTTGGTGTTGATTGCAGAGAATGAAAGGGAGGCGGAGGAAAGGTTTAGGAAGTGGAGAGATGGTATGGGGCAAAAGGGTTTAAGGGTAAATGCAGATAAAACAAAAGTGATGATATCTAGGGTTGGTGGCGGTACTGTCAAAGACGAGGGAGAGTGGCCATGTGCAGTTTGCCACAGGGGCGTGGGAAGTAATTCCATCTTGTGCGGTGTGTGTGATAAATGGGTGCATAAGAGATGTAGTGGTGTCAGAGGTAGACTGCGAGATGGTGCTGATTTTATGTGTACGGCGTGCCGGGGTGAGCAGGTGGAGATCGTCAGACGTGAAAGAATTGAACTTGCTGGTGAATCTCTTGAGTGTGTGGAAGAGTTTTGTTATTTAGGAGACATGTTGTGTGCTGGAGGTGGGGCTGGAGCTAGCTCTGTGGCTAGGGTGAGAAGTGGTTGGAAGAAGTTCAGGGAGCTCTTGCCTCTCCTGACATTGAGGGGGCTCTCCCTACGTGCTAAGGGGTCTTTGTATGCAGCGTGTGTTAGGAGTGTAATGCTGTATGGCAGTGAGACCTGGGCAGTGAAGGAGGAAGACATTCGCCGGCTCAGACGTACAGAAATGACAATGATTAGGTGGATGTGCAGTGCGTCCCTGCGTCCAAGGCCTGGAGGGGCTGGGTTTACAATGGAAGAGTTGAGAGGTAGGATGGGACTGGAGTGTATTGGTGTTGTGATGAGGAGAGGTAGATTGAGGTGGTTTGGACATGTGGAGAGGATGGGGGATGATAGTTGGGTGAGGAAGGTGAGAAGTGTTAATATTGGGGGTGGGGTTATGAGGGGTAGACCGAGAAAGACATGGGACCAGGTCATTAAGTGTGACCTTAGGGTTAAGGGACTGAACAGGGAGGCTGCAATGGATCGTGCAGCATGGAGAGCCGCCATTAGGTGACCAAGGCCGACACATGCAAGCATGTTGGAGCCTTTAAAAACGAAAACGACGACTGTACTCATAAATGTGGAAAACTAAAGAAATAAAATCCTGAATATTTATTGGTAAATTATCACAACACCTGTGCCCCCACATCAGCTTTGTTTACGGTCCCGGCCCCAACTGACCGCCACTGTTTTGCACCATTCTGTTAACTACCGAAGTATTCGTTGTATGTACTGTACTCATAAAGTGGAAAAATAAAGAAATAAAATCTTGAACATTTATTGGTAAACTGATGTTAAGACTGCACTGTAGAATTATCACACCTGTGCCCCCTCACAAGCTTTGTTTACGGTCCCGGCCCCAACTGACCTCCACCATTCCACCCTTCACCCGCCGCCAATCAGCTGTTTTGCACAATATAAAATACATGATGTACATATGAAGTGCAAGCATATATATTTTTTTTCTTCCAACAAAGTAAACCTTCATTCCTATTAACATTTTTTTTTTTTTCATCCCTGCCAGCATACATGCATTCTAAGATGAATTTATGTGGTGCAAGTTAGAGTCGGTCCGTTAGGAAGAAAAACAGTAGCGTTTGCTGATTTGCTCTCTCCCGAGATGTCTGGTTTACAAATTCCATGCCTGTCTTTGAAATGATTTAACCATCCAACACTGACATCACATTCGACTTCTGTATTCATTTTACTGTGAAACTCTCTTGCTTTTTCTTGTATAAGAGGACCAGAAATAGGTGCTCCCCTAGATCTTTCTAAGCAAAACCACTCGAACGATGAAGAGTATGCCTTTTTTCAATGGACTTACTTGTCTCGCTTTTCATGAAAAATTCATTGAGCTTGGATGCTTGGGCCTTGATATCATAAATCATTGGATTTCCTACATTATATTTGGTCATCAGTGTTTTATAATGTTTGCCTTCTTCAAGTCTGTTGCATATGTCCAGCTTCTGTTTCAAGGTAAGCACGACACGCTTACGTTTAGTTTGCTCTTTAGGCATTTTGGGGTGTTGAAATTACTGTCCATCAGAGCAACACAACAGCAAGAGAGCTTGTTTACTGTCTGGTGGTAAAAAGCAGACTGGTGATTTGTGGAAATTGTGGAGGGTGTGGAGGATGACTGAATTCAAGTATGGGTAAGAGGGAAGAGGAGGGCTGGTTAAGAGGATTTACTAGGGATTTACATTAGCCAGAAATGCCTTCACCTCGCTTAGTCCGACTTCACCCAGCCTCGCGTGACACGATAAAACGGCGGTTTGGCAGTCCATTCAAAATGGCACACAGTTATAACTTACTGAAGTTTTTACCAGCCCTTGAATTTTCCCGTTTTTCTGAGTATTCCGTTTGTCTGGATACCGGATAGCAGGGATTGTACTGCATATATATATATATATATATATATATATATATATATATATATATATATATATTTATTTATATATATATATATATATATATATATATATATATATATATATATATATATATACCGGCATATATATATGCACACAGTAATCCCCTTATTATCCGGATGCCCACTATCCGGACTCCCCACTGCCCGGACATTTTGGGCCCAGGCCTGTAGGGAGTTAGTTATATGGTTTTCAAAGTTAGGCAGGGTTAGGGTCCATAAGTACCAGTCCAGGAGGCAGGGGCCCACTGTCCGGACAGACCCACCTTCCGGACATGTCTTTGGCTCTGTTACATTGAATATTGAAGGGATTACTATATACTGTATATATATATATATATATATATATATATATATATATATATATATATATATCTATTGCCAGACACCACAATCCCTTAAGGGGCGGCCACCTGACCCCGAGTTAGTTGTTTTACGGGGAGGGGCACTAACCCTCCACCAACCCGCTTGTTCACACGTAAGGAGCACATATATATATATATATATATATATATATATATATATATATATATATATCTATTGCCAGATGCCATAATCCCATAAGGGGTGGTCATTTGACTTTGAGTTATTTGTTTTACGGGGAGGGGCACTAACCCTCCAACAACCCACTTGTTGACATGTAGGGAGCACGTATGGTTTGGTTACATGGTTACCACCCAGCGTTGTAAATGATTTTTTGGATTACATGAAACCATTTGGCTTGTCACTCGATGTAAAGCCACATGTAAGGGAAAGAAAAGCAATATATGACAGGAAAGATGGGAGAAATTGGAAGAGAGGATGGCAGGCACAGAAAAAGAATGATAAAGGCTAGTGAAAATATATATATAGTATATTATATATATTATATAAATAAATAAATATATATATATATATATATATATATATATATACACTTACTTCTCAACTAACACGAGTTAAAAAAAAAAAAACACGTTTTCGTTTTAACACGAGCAAATATTTAAGGAAATATGTTTAACTAATAAGGGTTTCTCGATTTAATTTTACTTTGCATGTACGTGATGGTTTCAAATTAGCTGCATGCGCCTTGGACAGTCCCGAGCTGATGGACCGTGTGTGGCAGTTTATGCATAAATACAATTTTTTATTTGTATGTTGCTTAAACTGGCTTTATTCGAACCATAATATTTGAAAATGAAGTTTGGCCCCATTCTGAGCAATTTGGCTCATTTTCGGACAAAATTTGGCCAGGAAAGTGCTGGTAGATCTAAACTGTTACAGCTTGATGCTGCAGAACAGAAAGAAGAAAACCACTCAGACCAAGATAGAGCAGTTCTTTATGAAGAAGGCAGAAAACTTAAGGGAGTTATCTTCATCACCAGTAGCACAGGAGTCAGAGGAAGAGGAAGGACAGCAGAGCGAGGAGGGACAACAAATTTAGGGTGGGGAGCGGTGGGAGGTGGGGTAGCGGGGTAAGGAGGGACAGCAGCAGACGACGAGTGATGCATAGATGAAGTGAGGCTGTGTGTTGGTACTGTTTGTGAACTACTTACTGTAATGAAAATGTTGCTTTTACTGTAGTGTTTTTATGACCTACTAATGCATTAATAATGTTGAGGAACTTTCACAATGCCGTGAATCAAGCAGAATTGAAAGAGAATCCACGTAAAAAACGAAAACAGTATGTATTTGGAGAGAAGTAAACCGCTTCGGCCCAACTAGGGCTAAGATTTTGTTTATTTCTCCCCAGATATACTGTTTTTGTTTTTTACGTGGCTTTTCCTTCAAATTAATATTGTTGCTTTTAAGTTTAGAGTAGCATAACTCCCCAAATGGGTAGGCTTTCCCAGAGTCCAGGAACGTAACCCCCAATATTACCATTGTTTCTTACTGATCTGTCTGAGGGGATTCATCATTGGCTTTGTTATGCCCCTAATTTGAATTACAAATAGGTAGCATTTCAGAGGTAATGTTGCTTCAGGGATATTTTTATTATTAGATCCCTTCTCCTTGTTTGTTAACCTAAGGACTAGTCATCTTTCTATGTTACAGATATGGTGCAACTAGAGTGCAAAATTGTGCACTCACTGACCACAGAAATCCAATAGATTTTAAACTGTCACTAACGATTCATGTGCCTCTTGCACCGTGTTGCCTTGAGCAAATGCCACTTTTAGTATAGTGGACAGCAAGGACCATGTTCTGGTATCACACACTCACTTTAAAGCATAGGTTCTGACATTTAAACATCTATTGCTCTCAGATATCAAGGAAAAAACATGCTAAACTTTGGAAATACAGAATTATTTGGTGAACTGGTTATGTAGTTTCCTGAGTCTGCCAACCCAGTCATGTGTGCCTAAGGAGTTTATCAGAAGTAATGAGTGAGTGAGAGTGATGCTGATGATGAGGTTGTGGGAGAGAGAGTCCGGGAGAATTCTCAATCTTAAACAGTGTTCGCCTACATATTTGGTCAGGTTTTTCATGTGGCTCTTCCCTTTATCATAAGCAGATATTAATATGATAATATGTGAGTGGAATATCAGATGTTGTTGAGTAACCTGCCAAAAGTACATTTTGTAGAGAAACTAATAGCTTCCATCAATACTCATATACAGTTAAGTTTCAGTGGCGAATCATGCACAAGAAAAAGACAAGAAGTTACCAATGACTGTATTATAGTCTGATCTGTTATTAATTTAAGATATTGTATGCATGCTGGTTTAAGAACAGATCACAGTCACTGAATTGCACATTATTCTTATATGCAGGAAGGAAGCCAGCTCCTTGATTAAAAAATGGCCAGTGATACTCTAGTACTTTTCACTTGCTAGATATCATTTTGTGACCCCTGAAAATCATCTAGTGATCCCTCCAAGAGTTGGGGCCCCCAGTTTGAGAACTCCAGATTTAGTCAATGTCCAGGGTGTGGTGTGGTGTATGTGGGAGGGTGATTTTGCATGCTATCGTGTGTTGTGGTGTGTGGCTTTCCTAAAATCACTAAGTTTACAGGACAGAGCCTTGTTTAAAAATCTTTTGGGAAAGACAGATGACCGAACTGCTCCTAATTTGGCTGCTGTATGTGAAAACACAGCATGAATAAGGGGATTAGATGAAGAAGAGGAGTAGCTGAAGAAAGGTTCTAGATTCCTCCACATTATCTGTATCGTTATTAGTTACCAATTTGGTGAAAACTTTTTGCAGAAAAATCAGTATTTAGCTTGGCTCATGACATCTGTCGCATTTTCTCACTGGGCATTGAGTGATGTAAATTGCAGTGCTTGGATTATGGGTCAAAATAATCTGTCTGTCTGTAGCCAGACACCGTAATCCCTTAAAGGGTGGCCATTTGACTTTGAGTTAGCAGTTTTACGAGGAGGGGTGCAAACCTTCTGCCAACCCACTTTTTGACATGCAGGGAACACATTATAGGTTCGTTATATGGTTACTACCCAGCATTGTAAAAGGTTTCCTGGCTTACAGGAAACCATTAGGCTTGTCACTTAGTGTAAAGCTACTTGAAAAGGAAAGAAGAGTAATAAAAGTGACAGGAAAGATAGGAGAAATGAGAAGAGAGGAGGGCAAACACAGAAAAAAGAATGATAAAGATGAAGGAAGAGGTAGGCAGCACTACAGCAAGTGGGTGGATGATGGTCACCACCATCAACCACCTACCACCAAAGTAATAATAGTGATAATAATTCATAGGTATTCAGTATTAAAATTTTTTTGTACAAAGCTGTCATACTTTTGTGGTTTAATTTTCCTCTCTCTCATCCAGCCCACCCAGTTTAGTAGTGTAAAATATGATGATGATGATGGTTATTCTTCCCTTCAGGTAAAAAAAATTCATGGAAGTGAAGTAGGCATAAGAAGAAACATTGCATTTCTATCCATATTTGTGAATACAACTCACCCCGTTGACTTTTGTTTGGGAAATAGTATGTAGGTGGTGATGGTGATTTTAATGTACTTTTTCCTGTGTTGTTGGAGCTAGAATGCCATCAAGAAAGCTGCAGAGGTTGAGGCTGAACTCCGCAAAACTATTGAGGAGAAAGAAAAGGAGCTGAAGAATCATGAGCTGGACGTGGAGAAGCAGAGATCTGAACATCAGGTAAGGGTGTAAAAATGTTTCATAAGTCAAATTGTTGTAGCATAAAGTTGTTTGATTTTGTGTGTATTTGTGTGTGTGTGTGTGTGTGTTTGTGTGTGTGTGTGTGTGTGTGTTTGTGTATGTGTGTGTGTGTGTGTGTGTGTGTGTGTGTGTGTGTGTGTGTGTGTGTGTGTATTTGTGTTTTTACCTAATTGTGATATACTGGAAATGAGCTACGCCCATGGGGCCCCGTGTCTGTTTCTCAATAAGTTAGATTTAGCTTTAAACTCATTTAAGTTTTTAGACTGGACGATCTCTTTGTCCAGGCTATTCCACAGGTCTATACATCTATAAGGAAACCTATATTTCTTGATATCCATCAAGCAGCTTGGCTTCTTCAGTTTCATTCCGTGTCCTTTTGTTATTCTCGTATCCCCTACAAACAGATCTTCTCCGTCAATTTTATCTACTCCCATCATGGTCCTGAACACTGCAATGATGTCGCCCCTCTTTCTCCTTTCCTGTAAGGAAGGCAAATCCAGCTTTTCCAGCCTCTCTCTATGACAGAACTGCCAGACTGGAGACCATCTTGGTTGCTGTTCTTTGTATTCTCACAATCTTGTTTATATCTTTTTTTTTGTGTGGGGACCACACTACTGCTGCATATTCTAAACTGGGGTGGATCATGGCCACTATCAGTTTTTTCATCATCTCATCCATATAATGAAATGCTGCTCCTGTGTTAGTCAAGAGTTTATGTCTCTCTAACTGTCTTGTTAATAAATTTTTCAGGTGACAAACTATCCTGGACCAGCACTCCCAAATCTTTCTCTTCTCTAGCTTTTGTGATTGGTTCATTACCCATCAAATAATTCAGTGATGGCCTCTTGGTACTTTTACCCATTTCCAATATTTTACATTTCTTTGCGTTTAATTTCATTTCCCACATCTGGCTCCAATCGTGTATCCCATCCAGATCCTCCTGCAGCATTTTACAATACTCCTTAACCTCTACCATCCTCAGGACTTTTGCATCATGAGCAAACAGACATGCATAATTGTTCACTCCATCTACCGTATCATTTACATAAATCAGGAACATTACTGGCACCAACACCGAGCCGTGTGGGACTCCACTTGTTACTTCCCTCCGTCCATACATCCTATCCGTTATTACTGTCCTCATTTGTCTGTGTCTCAGAAAGTCTCTCATCCACTCCAGGAGGTTTCCCTTCAGTCCTCCTATATGCTCTAGTTTCCACAATAGTCTCTTGTGGGGTACCTTGTCGAAGGCCTTCTCCAAATCTGAATACACACAGTCCACACAACCATCTCTCTCCTGTAGCACGTCAATTGCTCTTGAGTAAAAGCTCGACAAGTTGGAAACACATGACCTTCCACTTCTGAATCCAAACTGACTATCAGCCAAAATATTCATCTCTTCCTGATATTTCATCCATCTATCTTTCAGGATTCTCTCGCACGATTTTGCAACCATGCTGGTTAGTGACACTGATCTATTATTCAGGGGTTCTTCCCTGTCTCCTCCCTTATAAATTGGCACCACATTTGCCCTCTTCGATTCTTGAGGCACTTTCCCCTCTGCCAGAGAACGCACAATTAAACAGTGAATCTTATCCACCAGTTGTTCTCTACATTCCTTCAGTACCCAATTAGAGAGTCCGTCTGGTCCTGGGGCTTTCCTTACATCTTGAGTTTCCAGTAATTTATACACTTCCTGTACTTCCACTTTTATATCTTTTATCACCACATTTCTCGTCACACCCTCCCCTTCCACAAACTCACTTTCATTGGTGAAAACTGACTGGAAACGTTTGTTCATTATTTCTGCTTGCATTTCCGCATCTTTATAGACCTCTCCATCTAGTTTCAGTTTAGTGATTCCTTCCTTTTGTTTCAAATTGCCATTGACAGATCTATAAAATAGTTTGGGTTCATTATATTTGTCTGTTATACTTTTTTCAAAGTTCCCTTTTTCCTCTCTATGCATCCTTGTATATTCACTTCTAGTTCTTTTATATTCTTCCTTTGTTCTGTTATTACCTCTCTTCCTTCAGTTGTTCCACACCATGTCCCCCTCTTTTTTTTGCTATCATACACCTTTTATTAAACCACTCCTTTTTCCTGTTTTCTTTCCCCCTTACTCTTGGCACATATTTTTCCACTCCCAAATTCTAGAGGTCTAGAAAGATTTCCCACTTCCTCTGTATCTCTCTTGTTTCTCTGAATTTTCTCCAATCCGCATTTTTGAAAAATTGTCTCAATCCTGTAAAGTTTGCTTTCCCAAAGTTGTATCTTCCCTGCCTATAAAAATCATCTCTTGGCACTGCGTTCTCTATTATCGTCTGGAACTCAATGACCACATGATCACTTTTTCCTATAGGACAAAGATATTTCAAGGATTTTGTTACATCGTGTTCTATGGTTAGAAGTAAATCTAATCTTGCTGGTGTGTCCTTACTTCGGAACCTTGTCTCTTTTTGGACCCACTGCATCATCACATTGTTCATTGATATATTTAACAATATAGTGCCCCACAAATCTTCACCACCTCCCGAGTCACACTCCTCCCAGTTCACTTCTTTACAATTAAAGTCCCCCATTAAAATTATATTGTTGCTTTTCTCAATCACTTTCTGTAAATAATTAGCCATGTCTGGCAACTTCTCCTGGTATTCATCATCATTCCATGCTTTTGTCTTAGGGGGAAGATATACTACTGCCATATCTCTCCCACCATTCTCTCCAGTTTCTAGTTTCATATTTATCACTTCAGCCCTTCCCTCTCCCATTTCCACAGTATCTGCATTTATGTTGTTCTTCACTGCTATCATCACTCCTTCTCCCGTTTTTTCTTTTCTGTCTCTTCTCCACAGTTTGTATTTATCATCTCCCATATGTGTGTTTGTTTGTGTGTGAGAGAGAGAGAGGGAGTAGTGTTAATGAAGCGTTACAGTTTTAACTTCCAGGCAGTGGCACACCTGTCAGAATGGATGTCTGTGGTGTGGGAGTTTTGAGAGAACTTGACCATTTTCACTTCAGGACTTTTCATAGAAATACTTGGTATGTACAGTAGTGCAGGAGTAGACTGTATTACCAGTCAAGCAGGGCAGTGCTCCCAAGGTGGATGGAAAGCTGGTGACAGGGAGAGCTGGAACTCCTGTTTCATCAGCCCTCAGGACCAGCTCCTGACCATCCCCACTTTGCTGAACTTTTTCAGTGTTTCAGTAACACAGAGTATTCCAGCATACTCTCCAATACAAGTTTCTCTGTCAACACCAAATCACATGCACATTACACAGCACACTTCCTATTCAAAATTAACCAAAAATCGCGTCCTCTAACCAAGCCTCGGAATCCCCAGGGGGTGGGCCATAAATGCCCCCTTCATCCTCCGCTCTCCCAGTAATGTCTTGGCAAGATGCTTGAAATCACTGTCTGACTCACTTCTTCATTTCTGGAACATTCGCAGCCTTTCCTCTAACTTTCTTTTTGTTGAGCACCACCTCTCCTCCTCTAAACTTCACCTTCTCTTCCTAACTGAGACTCAGCTGTCTGAAGCAAACGATAAACCATTTTCTGTATCCTCGTACTTTCTCTGTACTCATTTCAAAGCCAAAGGTGGCTGTTGCTTATATGTACGCAATGATTTATCTTGCTTTTGTGTTCCCGAACTTGATTCTTCTGAATTCTTTACTCTCTGCCTTCGGCTTTCCTGTCGTCTGTCAGTCTGTCTATCTATCTATAGCCCAACACCCTAATCCCGCAATGGGTGACCGCAGACAAAACGCCTCTGTCACCCACCATTTGGTTGCCCTCCCCCAACTCTTCCCCCTCCCTCATATACCTCTCAACTCCATCCCTCCACGACATCCTCGGTCTCCTCCTTCCTCTCCCTCCTTCCACTTCACCTAGCGACATACACACTCTTAGTCAGTCTTTCATTTTCCATTCTCTCCACATGTCCTTACCACCTCAGTGTATTTCTTCTAATTTTCTCAGTCACATCCACATCCACCACACAACATTCTTTCTCTTCTTCATTCATCAACCTGTCCCTCCATGTCACTCCACTTGCTCCTTTCATATAACTCGTTTCCACTGCTCTCACTCTTGACTCGTTCTCCTCTAGCAAGGTCCATGCCTCGCTTCCATATGTCAGGGTAGGGATCACAATACTGTAGTATCATGCAGTGACTTCTTAACTTCCATTTTCACCTCCCTATTATTTATCACTGTTTCAGTGAACCAGCAACCTTCCTTCCCAGCCGTAACCTTTCAAGCACTTCATCCCCCAAACCTCCATCCTTACTCATCACACTACCCAAGTACGTGAATGTTCTCACATTCTCCATATCCTCACCATCGAACCTCACTGTGCATTCTGTGACTTCCTTCCTCTCAAACTCCATAACTTTACTCTTATTTTCATTAACTTTCAGATTCCTCTTCATACACACTGTCCCAAATTCATTCACCAAACCTTACTCCCATTCATCTTCACTCAACAATACTGTATCATCAGCAAACAGCAACACGAGAATCTTCCACACATCACCTTCATTCATTAGAGCCACGCCCATATCCACTGCCATACCTTGCACCTCCTTTACAACCCAATCGATGTATATATTAAACAGCCATAGAGGCATCACACATCCCTGTTTCAGTCCCACATTTAGATCAAAGAACTCACTCAGCTCACCATCCACTTGCACCATAGCCCTAGCTCCCCTGTACATACTCTCCACAGCATTCAAAAATTTCTCATCCACTTCATATATTATTAATACCTTTCACATACCTTGCCTATCTACTCTGTCGTATGACTTCTCAAAGTCCATGAAGGCAGCATACACTTTCTTTCCTTTCTCTTGATACTTCTTCACTAAACATCTTAGAACAGATATCTGATCTACACACCCTTTTCCCTTCCTAAATCCCCCTTGTTCTTCTCCAACTAGCTCCTCTGTTATATGCCTAACCCTGTTAATGAGTATTCTACCATATAGTTTTCCAATCACACTAAGAAAGCAAATACCCCTATGGTTGCCACGGACTTCTTTCTCCCCTGTTCCATTGTATAAAGGAACAATTATGCCTGATTTCCAGTTCTCTGGAACCCTTCCCTCTTTTCAAGCCAATCTACACAACTTCCATATCCACTCCACAGCAATCTCACCCCCATACTTCAGCATTTTACCACACACTCCATCAATTCCTGGGGCTTTTCCCATCATGATCTTCCTCATTGCTTCCACAACTTCCACCCTACTGATCTCTTCCTCCCTCCTCTCATCTCTTCTTCTCCCAGCCATTCCCCAGCCACTTATACTCACACTGCTCTCACTCTCTACATTCAACAAATCCTCAAAGTGCTCCTTCCATCTCCCCATTTTCTCTCTCTTCCCCACCAGCAGTCTGTTGTTCCCATCTTTGACTCCCCTACTATTTCCATTTCACACTGTCTTACTTTCTTTACCTCCTTCGAAAACAATTTCTTATCCTCCCTCCGTTGCACACTCAGATTCCTCCCGAACTCTTCATCCACTCTCTTCTTACTCTCCTTCACCAATCTCTTCACCTCTCTTCTCCTGCTCACATATACCTCTCTTTTCTCTCTCTCATCTTCTCCCCTACCTATACTCACTAGCCAGTCACCATATGCCTTCTTTTTTTGTTTCGCAGCTCATTTCACCTCATCATTCCACCATGCTGTCCCTTGCACACCCCTGCATCTCCTCCATACTCCACAAACCACCTCACACGCAGCACCTGTCCCTTCCTTGAATATCATGCATACTTCTTCCACCCTTTTTATCTGCTCTAACTCATACCATTCCAATCTTTCTTCCACTATGGTCTTATACTCTGTCATTTTCTCACTCTCTTGCAACTTCTCCACTCTTTTCACAGGAGCTGTGTCCTCTTGTCCTCCCCTTTGTCTCTTCACCCCTTTTCTTTGCAGCCTTACCTCACACAAAGTGATGGTCGGAAATTCTATTCCCCCACCATCTCCGCACTCTTGCATCCAACACTTGTCTTCTCATACGCCCATCCACACACACACGCAATCTGTCATTGCCTTTCGTTCAACAAGTTTACTGTCCATCCTTCTCATGACTCTCCATGTATTCCTATGGATCATCTTATGCCGGAAGAAGGTGTTGGCTATTGCCAACCCCTTACGAGCATAGATGTCCACCAGAGCACTACCATTCCCATCTGCTTCAGGGGGGCACACCCCACTGACCAACCACTCCATCCACTCATACATTCCCAACTTTGCCATTCATGTCTCCAATCAAAAACACTCACGCTTCTCTCAAACTTGTCCGTACATGCTTCTACTCTCACCCAAAACTCATCTTTCACTCTTGCCACTCGGTCCTCTGTCGGCGCGTATGCACATACAGTTGCCCAAGCTTGTATACCTACTTTCATCCTCACCTATACAATCCTTGCACCTACTGTTCCATACTCTATTATATTCTCCTTCCACTTCTTGCCTACCATCAGACATACTCCCTCTATTGTCCTCTCATTCTCATTGACTCCTGCACATATTCCTAAAACACTCCCATTCTCTCACCCTCTCACCTTACCATTTAGTTTCAGTCAATCCACATACATCCACTCTTGCATCCTCAGGCACCTGAATAATCTCTCTCTCTTTATCTTCATCATTCAGTCCTCTCACATTCCATGTTCCCATCCTTTGAATGTCTTTTGTCTGTTCCTTTGTTGTCAATGCATGGTCCGTCCTTGTCCGAGGTGCTTTGTTCGCTTGTTTAGTTAGTTCTTTTTACAGGGTGGGGCACTAACCCACCACCACCCCTTTTAGTCATCTCATACGACAAGCAGGATTACTGGGAGAGTATTCTTGAAACCCCCCTACTCTGGGTGACATATACCCAGGGGGTATATATTGTCATTCTCTGACTAAATATATCTGTGTTGTTTACTTATCCCCTAATTCTGCTGACTATGAAAAACTCAACTATCTTACTTCTACTGCCCTTAGCCGGCAGCAGCAGTTGGTGAGAAGCACCTAAAAAAAAAAAAATGTTTTTATATAGATGACCCCGACCACAGATCTGGAATATGAATATAGTTATACCGCATTATGGAAAGTTTTAACATAATCTATATACAGTATAGACTGTACCGCACTTAAGCTTTAACGTAATCTATATATGGACTCTACCGCAATATAAAGCTTTAACATAATCAATATAGAAATTCTGCCGCAATGTGGAACAGTTGTTACAATTCATTATCATAGCAGAGATGCTTATAATACTAAAACCTTTATTCTGTTAGCAGCTTTTGTTCATATTTGTAAAAGTAAGATAAATGGAGTCACTCACACCCACAGGCAAAGCTGTGTCGTAGACTTGTGACCTGGATGTGGTTTCCCTCCACCCTCCCTCACTAAATTTTTGCTAACCTAACCTAACCTTTAATTGTTGCATCTTATGGCATTTTTCTTTTCATCTCCTACTGTGGTATATGATTCTGAGTACGTCATCCAAATATCGAAAGAAAAGCATTAATATATCAAACGAAAATCATAAATTGAGTTATACAGGAGAAATAAAAGAGTACTGCATCCCCTATAGGAGCTGAGAACAGACTGATTGAGTCCTTTTTTTTTTTTTTTTTTTTTTTTGCCTATCGACCATTGGGGCCGGAGCCCCTGGTCATTAAGGCAATATATATATATATGTATATATATTGACATATATACACATATATATACGAACATATATATATACATACTTACATACATACATACATCCATGCATATGAACATACACACTTTCATGCACACGTACATATATATATATACTGTAATAATTTTTATTTTATTATTTTTTTGTAGTCACAAGGTGCACACCCTTATATAGGCCACCCGCTACCTGTAAGGTTGCCAGGTAGGGATATCTGAGGCTCTAGGGCACTTGACACATTACTGTCTGTATATAGTCTCTGCTAGGATTTACAGGGGACAGGTTTGGGGTAGCATCTATTAATAGTCTCCCCGCATTTTTCCAGTCGATTTTACATAGTCTGTATATAGTTCCACCACTGGCCAAGGGTTAATGACCCAGAGCAGCTTGTACAGCACCCTACCTGTATCCCTGACTGCCGTGGAGAGAGTTCAAACATACTTGACCTCTTCCTTACAGCTAATCCTTCTGCTTATGCTGTAAATCTTTCCTCTCTGTTGGGCTCCTACGATCACAGTCTTATTACCTTAACCTGTCCTATTGCTTCAGTATGGTCTGTGGACCTTCCAAAGAAACATTGGTTGTGGCCCTTTGGAGCTGCTGATTGGGAGGCCCTCAGGCAGTACTACTTTGATTTTCCCTGGAATGATTATTGCATCCTGGCTGAGACCATGTCCCCCTGTCCCCCGCCATTCCACTGCCCTGCTCCCAGCTCACACACCCCTCTCTCGTATACCTCTCTGTTCCATCCCTCTGTCTCATCCTTGGCATCCACCTCTCTCTCCCCCCTCCACCTCACTCACATACAGTCTTCACCAGTCTCTCACTCTCCATCCTCTCCACATGGCCAGACCATCTCGGTGTGTTTCTCCTAACGCTTCCTATCACATGCACATCCCAACGCTCCTTCACTTCTTCATTTGTCAGTCTCTCTTTCCATGTGACTCCTCATGCTCCTCTCCAATAACTCATTTCCACTGCTTTCACTCCTGACTTCTGTCCCTCCAACAAGGTCCAAGCTTCATGTCCATATGTTTGAGTTGGTGTCACAATACTGTCATGCAGTAACTTTTTCACTTCCATGCTCACTTCTCTGTTTCTTATCACTGCTTTCAAGGAACCAGCAACCTTTCTTCCATGTCGTACCCTTTCAAGCACTTCACCCTCTAAACGTCCATCCTTACTCATCATACTACCAAGTACTTAAATGCACTCACATTTTCCATTTCCTCTTCATCCAGCCTGACTGTACATTCACTGACTTCATTTCTCTTGAAGACCATAACTTTACTTTTCCCTGCATTCACATTTAGATTCCATTTCTTACACGCACTCCCAAACACATCCACCAATCCTTACAGCTCCCGTTTGTCTTCACTTAACAACACAGTATCATCTGCAAACAACAGTACATGGAGTTTCCAAACACTGCTGTCTCTCTCATTAGGGCTGCTCCAACATCCACTGCCCTATCACGTATCTCTCTTATAACCCCATCCTTATACAGCTTGAACAGCCATGGAGACATGTCACATCCCTGTTTCAATCCAATCTTCAGATAAAAAAATCCAATCAGTTCACTATCCACATGCACTGCAGCCTTAGCACCCTCATACATACTCTTCACAGCATTCAGCAACGTCCCATTTACTCTCGATATTCTTAGTACTTTCCACAATCCATGTCTATCCACCCAGTCATATGCTTTCTCCAAATCCATGAAGGTCACATACAACTTCTTTCCCTTCTCTAGAAACTTTTCCACAAAAGATCGAAGAATGAATATCTGATCTACACAGCCCTTCCTAAAACCTCCCTGTCCTTTTCCAACTAATTCCTCTGTCATTTCCCAAACTCTGTCAATAAGTATCCTACCATACACTTTTCCTGTTACACTGAGAAGACAAATGTCCCTATGATAACCACACACTTCTTTTTCCCCCTTTCCTTTGTACAGGGGAGTAATTATACCTGACTTCCAATCCTCCAGGACTCAACCTTGTTCATTACAGAGGTTATTCTCTCTGGCATGGAAGCATACATTCCTTTCTCTTATCCTTTGACTAATGCAAAAAACCTTGGTTCAATCACGCATGTTCTAATGCTGTCCACAACAAGGAGAAGGCCTACAAAAGGTACAGGAGCCAACCTACCCCTGAATCTCATCTTTTTTTTTATGTTTCTTGGAAGTCTGTTCTTCTCTCTGCACAAAACAATTTAATCCGTACTAAATGTTCTGAACTCTCCAACTCAATTCTTCCTGCTCCTTCTGGCACCTTGCCGAAAACCTTTCTAAATTCTTTATCTCATCATCCTTCCCTCCAGTTTTCCCCTCAGATGGTTCTGTAGCTATTTCTTCTTCTGATAAGGCAGAACTCTTCACTCAGACTTTCCCCTCCAGTTCCACCTTAGACAATTCTGGCGCTGTTCCTGCATCTTTTCCCCCTCTCTGACTTCCTCGTGGCTGCCATTAAAATGTCTTCATTTGAAGTATTTTCTGCCATCACTGGCCTCAATACTAACGAGGCATATGGAGCTCGTTGGGTCCCTCCTGTTGTCCTCAAGAACTGTGCTTCTGTGCTTACACCCTGCCTAGGTAAACTCTTTCATCTTTGTCTATCAATTTGCACCTTTCGTTCTTGCTGGAAGTTTGTTCTCATTCAGCCTGTCCAAAGAAGGGTGACCATTTCCGGTCCTTTAAATATCTCCCAGTAGCTGTAACGTCCTTTATTTCAAAAGTTTTTGAGTCTGTTCTTAACAAACATATTTTTAAAGCGTCTCTCCTATCACAACCTTCTTTCTGATCGTCAGTATGGGTTCTGCCAGGGATGCTCCACTGGTGATCTCACCTACCTTTCAGACTTCTGGTCATCCTCCTTTCAGGACTTTAGCAAAAGCTTTGCCACTTCACTTGACATCTGAAAGACTTTTGATCGAGTCTGGCATACCATAAATATTTAATGTCCAAACTTCCCTCTTATGGTTTCTACCCCTCTATCTCTGCCTTCATCTGTAGCTTCCTTTCTGGTTATTCTATTGGTGCTGTTGCAAATGGCTACTGTTCTTCTAGAGCTATTAATAGTATTGTTCCTCAGGGGCTCTTTCCTATCACCAACTCTCTTCCTTTTATTCATCAATATCTTCTAAGCTGTACATTAAACCCTATCGACCCATGCGCTGATGAATCCACCCTTCACCTTTCCATTCGCATCCCACAGCGTCCATATCAGCAGTTAGTTCAACAGACAGGGGATTAGGCTATGGCACACCTAATGTCGGACTTGCCTCATATCTCTGATTGGGGTAAAAATAACCTTGTTGTTTTCAATGCATAAAAAACTCAGTTCTTTCATCTCTCAACCTGACAAAATCTTCCACAGGAGTACTGTCTATTTGTAACAATATCCAGCTCAGTCCTGCATCATCTTTAAACATACATGGGGTTTCATTTTCTCAGGATTTGTCGTGGAAGGAACATATTGCCTCCCTTGTAAAATCTGCTTCCAAGAGATTAGATGTGCTAAGCTGACTCCGTGCCTTCTTTATCCCTGCATAGTTTTTTACTTTATACACGGGTTTTATTTGCCCCTTTGTAGAGTACAACTCTAATGTGTTGGGAGGCCCACACACAGCTCTTCTCAATATGGTGGAGTCAGAGGCTTTTCGTCTCATTAACTCTCCTCATACCGGCTCCCTTCAAGCTGTCTCTTTGCTGCATGGTTGCTTCTTAATCTATCTTCTGTCACTAGGTCAGTGGTCACTGCACCTCTAAACTGTCTGCATGCATCCCTCCACCACTACGGTGGGCACATAGTACCCATCAAGCAACAAACTCTCATCCCTTTTCTGTCCAATTCTCTAATGCAAGAGTTAACCACCACTTCCAGGCCTTCATGTATGCAACAGGTCAGCTCTGGAACTGTCTCCCTCTGTCTGTTTTTCCAACTGTCTTAGATCTCCAGTGTTTCTAATACAGTGTGTCCAGGCATCTCGAAATGAATGGATCTTGAATTTGGCTTACTGTTATCTTGCTTTTGTTTTTTTATAGAGGGAGCAATTTGCAGGCCCCTGGCCTTTGATTCCTTCTTCCTTGTGTTTAAAAAAAAAAAATAAAATAACAACAGTAAACCACTCCTACTTGTAAATATTACAAGCTGGATGACTCAGGGTGCTACCACTCACATGTAGTGACAGTTGGTCACCTTGTTTTTGATTGTTTGAGGCCATAAAAGCATATTTTGCTAGCTAGTACCAAAGCAGGTAGGAAATGGACAACAGACAGAACCACATGAGACATAGGTTGTATAAAGCTGTGAATTGCCACTCATCTCATAAACACAGTCACATTCTTCACATCATATTAAAATTCAAGAAGTGTGAAAAATTGAGTGAGATCTGGAAGGCCTACTAAAAGCTAATGGAAATGTCTTCTGAAAGGCATAGTACTGCTGATGTCAAAGGGGCAAATGATTCTATCTATCTGTCTGTCTATTGCCAGACACCTCAGTTACGTAAGGGGTGGCCACAAGCAAATTGCCTCCATGTCGCCCTGTCCAGTGCTAGTTCATTGCCCGGCTCCCAGCTCACACTCCCCTCTCTCATATGCCTCTCCACTCCATCCTTCCGTCTCATCCTCATCCTCCCTCTCTCTCTCCCCTCCTCCACCTCACTCGCATACACTCTCCTTGTTAGTCTCTCTTTCTTCATCCTCTTTACTTGGCCAAACCACCTCAATGTATTTCACCTAACGCTTTCTATCACATCCACATCTACACCACAATGCTTCTTCACTTCCTCATTCATCAATCTGTCTCTCCATGCAACTCTGCGTGCTCCTCTCAGACAGTTCATTTCCACTGTTCTCACTCTTGACATGTGTTCTTCCAGTAAGGTCCAAGCTTCAGTTCCATACATTAGGGTAGGTATCACAATACTGTCATGCAGTGACTTTTTTACTTCCATGCTCACTTTCCTGTTCCTCATCACTGCTTTCAAAGAACCAGCAACATTTCTTCATTGTTGTACCCTTTCAAGCACTTCACCCTTTAAACTTCCATCATTACTCATCACACTACCCAAGTACTTAAATGCACTCACATTTTCCATTTCCCCCTCATCCAACCTCGCTGTAAATTCAGTGGAAAAAGAAAAATTTTTATACATTTGGGAAACTCGACCATTCAGTAAAATCCCTTGATACTATATCTGTTTCCTTAGTATTTGTTAGTAGGAAGTACTGCTTTTTTTTTTTCTTCTTCTAATATTTCTTGATTATGAACCACTGTTAACTGTTTTTTTTTTCTGCTTTATTTTTGTATCCCACTTATCAGTCAGAAAAAGGTTAGAAAAATGATGGGAAATGGGTTAGATGTTATTGTTACTGATGATGATTTTTCCAGGCATCCATAGCAAAACTGGAGGGCAAGATCAACAGCCTTGAAGAGGTGTCCAGATCGTTGGAGCAGCACAAGAAGCAAGTGCGAGAGGCACACCAATTGATAGACACATTAAAGGTTAGTCCTTTGTTTGGATAACCTCATTAGTAGTTATTTGTTTTCTGTAATTGATAATGTATTACCAATGCCATCATATCTACCCAATATTAGTCTCAGTTTTGTATATATCTGTTGCTTGTGCTTCATCCTGTAAGAGATGGCTTTAGCAAAATGACCTCCCAGCACTCCATTGCTACATGGAGCACTTACCTTACTATTTCTAATTATTATTGTATTTTTTTTTAGCTTAAGTCTGTGTAATTTTAGTTATTGTTCCACTTCTTTCATAAATAAGTTATATCTGAATTATAATAATTAAATGCCCAGCATACCCAGAGTTCCAGACTATAAGCTATGATTATGGAGAATCCAAGGATGGAAAAATAGTAGTAGTACCAGACTCATCTGGATGTGAACTTGGTGGACTGCATGCTAAAGCTGCTCTTCTTTTGCAGTCCACCATTATCCTTTGAGGGATTAGGATGAGAATTAAGCTGAGTTAATATGACTGAGTAGCATCATCACCTGGTTGTGTCAGTGACGTCACTTGAAGGCGTCCATCTCACAGAACTGGAGGAATGATAGAATACTAGAAGAGAAGATAGGTTTCGGGACCAACTAGATAATGGTCAGACAAAAAATTTCTTGATTTCTTAATCCAGCCTCATCCTGTTTGTAGGAGGGAACAAGGATCAGAAAAGAGTCAGGATGATATGAAAGATTCAGAAGCCAGAATACAGTGATGTTAATGTATTTGTCATTTAGCTAGAGAGCCATGGAACAGTGTCCTCTCAGCATAGTATTTCAGGATTCTGTTTCTTCATCCCTGGATTCTAAGAAATATATTTTGATAATATGGGAATGTTGTACAATTAATTATAGTTCAGTGTGTGTAAGTGTAATGGAGAAGTTGTATCGGTATCTTAATTTACCCTGAGCTTTGGGGAATGATTAAAGAAATTTGTTGTATAAGTTTAAATTATTTCCCTCTGTAGCTTGAGATAAGGCGGCTGGAGTCAGAGGTGAAGGCAGGTGAGGCAGCCAAGGAGGTGATGGGGCAGGACAAGGCTGCTCTAAGGGAAGAGGTGAAGGAGCTGCAAAAGAAGCTGGAGCACTCAGAATTGGTAAGAGAGTTTCTGTGCTGTTCCCATGGCTTTAATGACATGTGAATGAGTGTATGTGGCGCATTTCACTAGGCTTGCTGTTTGATAGTTCAGTTCTTGTGATTTCTCTTCCTTTTCTTTTATTTTCTAGATCCCACTGTATGCCATCTTTTAGGAGGGAATATGAGTTGCAGTGATGATAATCTTGCCTGCAGATGATTTTACTCCATTATGAAGAATGTAGCTGTTGTTCTCAAGGCAATCATTGCTATGGTTTCTGATTTTTGGTTTGCAGATCACAACAAAGCTGGATCATAGCCATCATCAGGCAGTGGCAAAGAGAGAAAGAGAGAGAATTTAATTTCCTATACCAGTATTTAGGCCATCAGTGCAGTAGTCCATAGTTGCTTTGTTTTCACCTGATGGAACTGAGTCACTCCCACAACTGTGATGTAAGTCATGGTTGCACGAATATCCATAAGCCTTAGTTATTGGATAAGAATGATTCTCCTTGGCTGTTAGTGAGATCAGCCCTCCAATCTGACAACATTGTGGCCATCATTTGAGCTGAAATTGATTAGGGATATTTGTCAGGTTAGAAAAAGTGTGCTTAGGATGATTTTACCTGATTACAGTAACATGGCATAAAAAGGGGGAAGTGGTCGTTCAGTGGTTAGAGAATTGCCTCTTATCTGGAGAGTTTGACCACAGGCTTAGGCAGGGAACAATTTGATTGTCTGAATTTAGTTTAAACAGACTAAACTGTTCATCCACAAAACTGACCAATATGTATGAGACAGTCTTAGCATGTGCAGTATTCAGTATGGATGGTGGTTAGTATTGCTGAAATCCCAGTGTGATATTACAGTGAATGGAGAGAGATTGGAATTGGTGAGAGGTCAAATACCTGGGTACAGTGATAGAATAGAGAGGAAAATGTGCAAAAGAAGTGGAAAGTAGAGTGACACAAGGAAGGACAGTAGCTGGTGCTATGAAGGCCATGATAAGAAAGAGAGGCTTGAGTGTTGCAGCTGCATGAGGCTTACATGAAGGAGTGTTAGTGCCAACTTTAATAAATGGATGTGAGTACCATCCTTTCACTCGATGTAGTGCTGCTTTCGCGTGTCTGTCCTTTCCTTTCATCTGTCCTTTCCTTCCTTCCTCATCACTCTTTCTTTACTTCATTCTTTCCTTGTCCTTCTGCCTAAGGGTGACTTTACACTCCCTCTTTTTTCTTGTTTTCCTTCATTCTTTCCTGTTCTTTCAGCCTATGGGTGACTCTACACTGAATGACAAGCCAAATGGTTTCCTTTACACCAGGAAGCCATTTACTATGCTGGGTGGTAATCATATAACCAGATTATGGCGCCTGGTAGTTTAGTGGGTAATTGCAGCGTTCCAGTCAGATTGAGCCAGTGAAGGTTTATATCCAAGGGATGGTTGGGGTTATTGTTCACATAATGCCACTCAGGGATGAGTGAGGCTGGTCATTGTCATCTTAAATGTCAGGACCAACTTGCCTAGCCCCGGGCTCTTACGCTCCTCATGGGGCAACATAGGATTGGATGATGGATGGATGTGAGATTATGGTGTGGCATGAAAATGAGAAGTCAGGAGTGAGAGCAGTGGAGATGGGACTGCTGAGGAATGTATGTGGGACACAGAAAATGGATAGGATATGAAATAACGTGATTCGTGAAAGATGTGGAGTGAGGAAGTCTGTGGACACCAGAATCGAAGAGAGTTTATTGAGATGGTATGGTCATGTGGAGAGACTGGATAACAATAGAGTGGTGAAAAAGGTATACCTGAGCGAATTTGAAGGAAGGAGGAGGCGAGGTAGCCTAAGGAGAAGGTGGAGGGATATGGTGGATGAGTGCGTGAGAAAGAGAGGTATGGAAGTCAATGAAGCTGGGGGACTGACAAGAGATCGAGCTGGCTGGATGAATGTTGTGAGAAGAAGTGCATGATCAGGGATTTGGCACCCCTTTTTAACTTGACAGCGTCTGTATTGACCCTATCGGATACGTTTATGTGAAGCTGCAGTACGTGCTGAATGTTTTTTGCGTATCAGATAGAGCCAGGATTCCGGGGGCTTGAATGATGAGTGAATGGAAGCATGCCCCATTAGGTTGGGCAAATTTAGGCTGCTGGAGGGTGCTACTCCTCACCCTGCACCAAGGTGGGAAATGAGGTTTATATGATGATGATGATGATGGTGGTGTGCAGTAGGAGAATTGCTTTGCTTAAGGCAGCAAACCATCAGATACATGAGGGGAAGGAGGAGTGAAGTTGTCCAATTGAAGTGATATCTTGCCACACATAGCGTGGATCCACAAGAAGTTCTTGGAAGTTTTTTGATCATATGAAGCCAAGTGGTAATTATAACCAACTACAAAGTTGCCAGCCTGTTAGTGCCAGGGTTCAGATTCTGATGAGGATGCTGGTACTACTTAATCCAGGTGTTCATCAACCCATCCAGTTGTTGGGTAAATGAGTACATAGGATAACACCTAGGAGAATTAACTCTGGCAACCTGGATGACACATTGGCTTTACAGTGGTGAGTAACCCATCAGAGGCTCAAAGGAACAAGTTACAGAGATGAGCTCAGTGGGTAAATGCTTCATGGCATCTGTCACCATCTTTGCTTTATTGCCATCAGGGAATAAGCCAGTCATTGCTCTTAACCCAGGCTGCTGCTTTCACCCAGTAGAGATGGGACCCCAACCATACTCCCATTCTCTCACACTCTCGCCTCTCCATTTAGTTTCAGTTAATCCACAGACATCCACTTTTGCACCTTTAAGCACCTGGTCAATCTCTCTCTCTTTCACCTCATCATTTGCACCCCTTACATTCCAGGTTGCCATCCGTATCATGTCCTTTGTACGTTCCTTAGTCGTCATCATTTGGTCAGTCCTGGTCCGAGGCTTCTTGTTTGTATTTTTAGTTAGTTGTTTTCTTGGGAGGGGCACTAACCCTCCACCAACCCACTTGCTGTCAGGTAGGGAACATGTGCCGGTTGGTTATAAGTTACCACCCAGCATTGTAAATGATTTCCTGGTTTACAGGAAATCATTTGGCTTGCCACTCGATGTAGAGCCACCCTAAAAACAGGACACCACTACACTTAGTGAGTGGTTCCTTTTCATTTATTTCATGCTTTCTGTCCCTTATTTGTGTGAATAGGGTCTTAAATAGGTGCTATGCATGTCCAGTAGGGAGTTATGTAGATGATTTTCTGTATTAGGCTGGGTTAGGGTCCATAAGTAGCAGTCCAGGAGGCACGGTCCCAGTAACTGGACAAGCCCTCTTCCCGGACATGGCTTTGGCTGTATTACATCGGATATTAGAGAGATTACTGCATATATATTTTATTACTTTATAAATTAGTGGTGGTGGGTTAGTGCCCCACCCCGTAAAAAGAACCAACTAAACAAGCGAAAAAAGCGCCTTGGACCAGGACGGACCATACGTTGACAACTAAAGAATGGATGAAGGACATTCTGAGGGTGGGGACGTGGAATGTGAGAGGAATGAATGATGAAGTGAAAGAGAGAGAGATTGTGCAGGTGCTTGAGGATGCAAGAGTGGATATATGTGGATTGACTGAAACTAAATGGGAAGGTGAAAGGGTGAGAGAATGGGAATATGGTTTAGGTATATGTGTGGGAGTTAACGAGAATGAGAGGGCACGAGAGGGAGTATGTCTGATGATAAGCAAGAAGTGGAAGGAGAATATAAGAGAGTATGGAGCAGTGGGTGCAAGGATTGTATGGGTGAGGATGAAAGTAGGTATACAGGCGTGGGCGATTGTATGTGCGTATGCTCCGGCAGGGGACCAAGTGGCAAGAGTGAAAGATGAGTTTTGGGCGAGAGTAGAAGCATGTATGGACAAATTTGAGAGGAGCGAGAGAGTGCTTTTGATTGGAGACATGAATGGCAAAGTTGGGAATGTACGAGTGGATGGAGTGGTTGGTCAGTGGGGTGTGCCAGCTGAAGTAGATGGGAATGATAATGCTTTGGTGGAGATCTGTGCTGGTAAGGGGTTGGCAATAGCCAACACCTACTTTCAGCATAAGATGATCCACCGGTATACATGGAGAGTAATGAGGAGGATGGATGGTGAACTTGTTGAAAGAAAGGCAATGATAGACTACGTGTGTGTGGTTGAGCGAATGAGAAGACAAGTGTTGGATGCAAGAGTGTGGAGAGGGTGGGGGAATGGAGTCTCGGACCATCACTTAGCGATGGCCGAGGTAAAGCTGCAAAGAAATTGGTTGAAGAGACGAAGGGGAAGACAAGAGGAAACAGCTCCTGTGAGAAGAGGGGAGAAGTTGCAAGAGAGTGAGAAAATGGCAGAGTATAAGAGCATAGTGGAAGAAAGATTGGGAAGGTATGAGCTAGAGCAGATGGAAGGGGTGGAAGATGTATGTAAGATATTCACAGAAGAGATAGGTGCAGCATGTGAGTTGGTTTGTGGAGTGAGGAGGAGATGCAGGGGTGTGCAAGGGACAGCATGGTGGAATGATGAGGTGAAACAAGCTGTGGAACAAAAGAAGAAGGCATATAGTGAATGGTTAGCGAGTAGAGGAAGGGGAGAAGATGAGAGAGAGAGAAGAGAGAGGTATATGTGAGCAGGAGAAGAGAGGTGAAGAGACTGGTGAAGGAGAGTAAGAAGAAAGTGGACGAAGAGTTTGGGGGGAATCTGAGTGTGAAATGGAGGGAGAGTAAAAAATTGTTTTGGAAGGAGGTAAAGAAAGTAAGGCAGTGTGAAAGGGGAAATAGTAGGGGAGTGAAAGATAGGAATAATAGATTGTTGGTGGAGAAGAGAGAGAAATTGAGGAGATGGAAGGAGCGCTTTGGAGATTTGTTGAATGTAGAGAGTGAGAGCAGTGTGAGTATAAGTGGTTGGGGACTGGGTGGGAGAAGAAGAGATGAGAGGAGGAAGGAAGAGATCAGTAGGGCGGAAGTATTGGAAGCAATGAAGAAGATCAAGATGGGAAAAGCCCCAGGAATTGATGGAGTATGTGGTGAAATGCTGAAGTATGGGGGTGAGATTGTTGTGGAGTGAGTATGGAAGTTGTGTTGATTGGCCTGGGAAGAGGGAAGGGTTCCAGAGGACTGGAAATCAGGTATAATTGTTCCTTTATACAAAGGAAAAGGGGAGAGAGAAGTATGTGGTAACCATAGGGGTATTTGCCTTCTTAGTGTGACTGGAAAAATATATGGTAGAATACTCATTGATAGGGTTAGGCATATGACAGAAGAGCTAGTTGGAGAAGAACAAGGGGGATTTAGGAAGGGAAAAGGGTGTGTAGATGAGATATTTGTTCTAAGATGTTTAGTGGAGAAGTATCTAGAGAAGGGAAAGAAAGTGTATGCTGCCGTCATGGACTTGGAGAAAGCTTATGACAGAATAGATAGGCAAGGTATGGGGAAGGTATTAAGAATATATGGAGTGGAGGGGAAATTGTTGAGTGCTGTGAAGAGTATGTACGAAGGAACTAGGGCTATGGTGCGAGTGGATGGTGAGCTGAGTGAGTTCTTTGATCTCAGTATTGGACTGAAACAGGGTTGTGCAATGTCTCCATGGCTGTTTAATATATACATGGATGGGGTTGTAAAGGTGGTGCAAGGCAAGGCAGTGGATGTTGGGGTGGCTCTAATGAATGAGGGTGAGATTTGGATGATTCCGGTGTTGCTGTTTGCTGATGATGCAGTATTGTTGAGTGAAGATGAATGGGAGTTGCAAGGTTTGGTGAATGATTTTGGGACAGTGTGTAGGAAGAGGAATTTGAAAGTTAATGTAAACAAGAGTAAAGTTAGGGTGGTTAGGAGGAAAGAAGTCACAGATTGTACAGTGAGTTCGGATGGTGAGGATATGGAGAATGTGAGTGCATTCACGTACTTGGGTAGTGTGATGAGTAAGGATGGAACTTTGGGGGAGGAAGTGTGTGAAAGGGTACAGCAGGAAAGGAAGGTTGTTGGTTCATTGAAAGCAGTGATGAGGAATAGGGAGGTGAGTATGGAAATTAAGAAGTCACTGCATGATAGTATTGTGATCCCTACCCTGACGTATGGAAGCGAGGCGTGGACCTTGCAAGAGGGGAACAAGTCAAGAGTGAGAGCAGTTGAAAGTTAAGAAGTCACTGCATGATAGTATTGTGATCCCTACCCTGACGTATGGAAGCGAGGCGTGGACCTTGCAAGAGACAAGTCAAGAGTGAGAGCAGTGGAAATGAGTTACTTGAGAGGAGCATGTGGAGTGACATGGAGGGACAGGCTGACGAATGAAGAAGTGAAGGAACGTTGCGGGGTGGATGTGGATGTGGTTGAGAAGATTAGGAGAAATACACTTAGGTTGTTTGGACATGTGGAGAGAATGGAGAATGAAAGACTGACTAAGAGGGTGTATGTAGGTGAGGTGGTGGGTGGGAGCGGGAGGGGTAGACCGAGGATGAGGTGGAGGGATGGAGTTGAGAGGTATATGAGGGAGGGGGGTGAGCTGGGGGAGGGTAGTCAAATGGTGGTTGACAGAGTGACTTGGAGGCATTTTGTCTGCGGCCACCCTTTGCGGGATTAGGGCGTCGGGCTATAGATAAATAGAGATAAATTAGTACTCACCAAACTGTGTAGCTCCATGCTTTTGTTAAGGTAGTGTAGATGACATTAATGATGATGAAGGATGATGATGATGTCCCCTCCACAAGATGCGAAGATAACATTGAAGATGATCGGTGTGGATGGGAAGTGTGAGACCCCTGGTTAGGCCATCCAGTACCCCTGCTTATGATGGTAAACATTGGTACATGTGGCACACAGTGGAATTTTACAGGTGACACACTCATACTTTGTGTCTTTCTTCTTCCCACTTTTGGTGCACACACGGCACTGCCTCCTCTTCTTGATGACTGTCAAGGAGTGGTCAAGATCTTTCATGAGACGATGGGGGTGGTCTGTGAGCTGCCGTTTACGTGGAGGGGGGTGGTCAGTGAGCCGCCATTTACGTGGAGGAAGAATTTCACCCATGGCCTTTTCCCTTTCCTCTTCTTCTGTTCTTACAGGAGCATCCACCTCCTCTGGGGAGTTGAATAATTGCTTCCTGGCTCATGATGAATGCCAAGCTGGTGGAGATGAGGGTGGAGGCTGGGAAGACTAGGGTCCTGCCTGGGCAGTAGATGGGGTAGGCGACTGAGAATGAAGTGAGGGTGGAGGATGCTGAGGTGACATTACTGCAATCCCCATTTCATCTTTTGACCATTCCTGCCCTCTTGCTCATCCTGTGCCATTCAGGAGCGTGGGGTATGTTATCTCCAGCTTGTGGCCACACATCTGGGTTAAAGTGCACCAATGCCATGATAACTTCATGATGGAATTTCAGCAGATCCATCTTTTGGTCACCTTTGTATTTCTTAAACAGGACATAGGCTTTGTGAAGGGCCATTTGCAGGAGATACAATATCATTTTCATGGTCCACTTGAGTGTTCGTCGAGTAAAGTGGTAGTATTTGATCATATAGATCTACACCACCCACATACTTGTACTCGACAGTGGCCAAGGGCTTGTTGCCCACCCTCATGGAAAATGATGTGACACCATGGGATTTGGTTTTCACTCATCGGTCGACTCTTTGTGTGTTGTTGTTGAGAGTGAAGATGACAGACACAAGGCAGGTATCTTGCCACAGGATGACAAAGATGTCCCCCTTACGGCGGAACAGAGTGGTGTCCAGGGGCAACGTCTTTTTGCCTGCTGACCTGAGGTCTGGAGGGAAACCACCTTGCACCAGGTACGGGGTACCGCACACGTGAAACTGCTTGTCATACAGCAGTTCAGCTAGGTCAACCAAATTATAAAAGTTGTCCATGTAGAAATGGTAACCTTGGCCCTCCTTGTGTTGGAGGATGGACAGGATGGTGTCTTGTGTCTTCCTTCCGATTCCATAGTACACTTCGAAATTGAACATGTGCCCAGTGAGTGCCTCTGTAGCAGTTGTCATTTTCACACAGTATATCTCCGGTTTATGTGAGTTGTACATGTTAAGTCTGAGAATTCCCTTCCATGTCATACCACTCTCATCAACTGACACCTTCTCCTGCACATAAACCTCCCAGGACTTGTTGCTCAGGTATTCCATTACAGGCCGGACCTTCACGAACCTGTCAGTGTTGCCCCTTGGTATTGCCTTGTTGTTATAAGCATGGAAATACCTGTTGATGGAGAAATAACTGGACCTGGTCGTACACTGATTGAAGTTGGCAACGTTGTACAGTTCACCAACTGCCCAGTACATTGAAAGGCGCGGCAACCTCACAATTCCTGTGGGAGTTGTGAGTCCCCGAAACTTAGCAATGTCTGCCACAATCACATGAATCCACTGATGTCTTAGTCGCTCATTGTTGCCAATATGCTGCATGGCATATATACATGTCTCTTCTGTCAGGTACTCAAGCAACTCTTGGGTCAGGGGCAGTTGAAGGAACTCTGTGGGGGACTCAGGAAAGGGGACCTTCAACCCAAGATTTCCAATGAAACGATGGGGATGTGGTGGCCTCCTGTTTTCTGTCCATGACATTGGAGAAAATGGAGATTGTGGTGGGGACGGTGTGCGTGAATGAGGCACACGGGGTGTAGATGAGCGTGATGGAGATGGTGAGAGGGAGAGAGTGAGGGTTCCTGGTGCTGCCTTTGTGGCGGGAGAGGATTCCCTGGGGGATGGGGTGGAATAGGGTGGGATCTGGTGCAGGTGAGGCTGGGCATGCCGCCTGATATCGCCATGGAGAAGAGTGGGTGACTCAATCCTCACATATGAAATTTCACTGTTTTGCATGAAGCATCACTTTCCTTATTCACCCCAAGCAGTGTTTCATCTGAATCAGATTCACTATCACCTTTTTTGACAATATTATGCATTTTAGCTGTGGTAACATCAGAACTTACCACACACTTGCGGCCAAGCTTGGCGGACTTGCCTTTCACCTTAGGCCCTTTTTGTGCTCCTACCCTCACTTTACCAGGCTTCACAGCACTTGCCACTTTCGCATCATTACTCTTTTCCGAGCTGGTCATTTCACTGTCACTGTCCTTATACAGTAAGGCTGCATACTTCGTTTTCGTTTTGTTTTTAAAGGCTCCAACATGCTTGCATGTGTCGGCCTTGGTCACCTCATGGCGGCTCTCCACGCTTCACGATCCATTGCAGCCTCCCTGTTCAGTCCCTTAACCCTAAGGTCACACTTAATGACCTCGTCCCATGTCTTTCTCGGTCTACCCCTCATAACCCCACCCCCAATATTAACACTTCTCACCTTCCTCACCCAATTATCATCCCGCATCCTCTCCACATGACCAAACCACCTCAATCTACCTCTCCTCATCACAACACCAATACACTGAAGTCCCATCCTACCTCTCAACTCTTCCATTGTAAACCCAGCCCCTCCAGGGCTTGGATGCAGGGACGCACTGCACATCCACCTAATCACTGTCATTTCTGTACGTCTGAGCCGGCGAATATCTTCCTCCTTCACTGCCCAGGTCTCGCTGCCATACAGCATTACACTCCTAACACATGCTGCATACAAAGACCCCTAGGCACGTAGGGAGAGCCCTCTCAATGTCAGGAAAGGCAAGAGCTCCCTGAACTTCTTCCAACCACTTCTCACCCTAGCCACAGAGCTAGCTCCAGCCCCACCTCCAGCACACAACATTTCTCCCAAATAACAAAACTCTTCCACACACTCAAGAGATTCACCAGCAAGTTCAATCCTTTCACGCCTGACAATCTCCACCTGCTCACCCCGGCACGCCGTACACATAAAATCAGCATTATCTCGCAGTCTACCTCCGATACCACTACATCTCTTATGCACCCATTTATCACACACACCGCACAAGATGGAATTACTTCCCACGCCCTTGTGGCAAACAGCACATGGCCACTGTCCCTCGTCTTTGACAGTACCGCCACCAACCCTAGATATCATCAATTTGTTTTATCTGCATTTACCCTTAAACTCTTTTGCCCCATACCATCTCTCCACTTCCTAAACCTTTCTGCCTCCCTTTCATTCTCTGCAATCAGCACCAAATCATCAGCATACAACAACTCCCACGGGAGTCCATTTCTAAAGTCACGTGAAAGGGCTTCAAGTACCATGCTAAACAACATGGGACTCAAGACTGACCCTGATGCACACCAACATTCACGGAAAACTCATCACTCAAATCTCCATTCACTCTCACCTGGGTGTGAGCACCCACATACATGGCCATAACCACCCTAAGCAGCCACTCCTCCAAGCCAAGCTTTCTCATTGCCCACTTCACCACCTCTATAGGGACTCTGTCAAAGGCCTTTTCCAAATCAACAAAAACAAAATAAAGATCCCTTCTCCTACCAATATATTTTTCCTGAAGCTGTCGAACAATGAATATGGCATCAGTGGTCCCCCTACCTGGCATAAACCCAACCTGCATCTCATCAATATTCACTCTTTCTCTAATCATACCTTCTAAAACTCTCTCCATTACCTTCATTATCTGATCTAAAAGCTTTATACCTCTATAATTTCCTCTTTCCTGGGCATCACCCTTCCCTTTATACACATTTACAATTACACTCTTCAGCCAATCATCTGGGACAACACACTCATATATAATTCTATTTATCAGGTCAGTGACTAAACTCACCCCTAAATCGCCTGAGGCCTTCAACATTTCGGCAGTCAACCCAGACACACCTGCTGCCTTCCCCACCCTCATCCTGCCTATTGCCTCACTCACAGTAGCAGTATCAATCAAAGGCCAAGGGCCAGACACTGGATCTGCTGGCTCCAAACCTTCCCTGTCCCAGTCAAACTCCTCATTCAACAACTGGTTATAATGCTCTCTCCATGCATCTTTAATATCCTCACTGTTCACCACTACCCTTCCTTCATCATTCTTCATACACTGCTCACCTATGATATCCCGATTATCCCTCTTCACCTGACCTGCCACCCTAAATAAATTTTTCCTTTCCCCATGATTTAGGTTATCAAGTACAGTAATTGTCTCTGTGACTCAGACTTTGTCCTGTATACCTCTCTTCTAGCTCTACGCTTGGCAGCCAAATATTCCTCTTTGCTACCACCCTTCTTCCATTCCCGGAAAAGCCTTCTTTTCTCCTTAATTGCAGCTTCTACACCCTCATCCCACCACCAGGTTACTTTATATCTTGGTGGTCCTCTTGTCCAGCCACATGTTACATCAGTAACTCTCAAGAAATTGTTCTTGAGGTCTCTGTACTGTTCATTAACGCCTCTGTCTACAGCTCCCTGTTCAGCCACCACTCTCAACTCGCTATAGAAGGCATCCCTTACTACTTGGTTTTTCAGCTTCCATATTTTCCTCCTAGGTACATAAGTCCTCTTTTTCATCACTTGTTCTTTAAGCACCATATCACAAATCAATAGTTTGTGCTGCTGCACACTCCTCACTTCCTATAACTTTAACATCCCTCACTAACCTCCTATTGGCCCTCCTAACCAGAAAATAATCTATCTGACTGCTATTTCCCCCAGACTCATACGTAATTAACCTACTGTCTCTTTTCCTAAAATATGTGTTGCACACAATCATGTCCGTTGCCTCCCCAAACTCGAGTATCCTTTCCCCTTCTGCATTCCTTATACCATACGCACATCCCCCATGCACTCCTTCATAACCTTGTGCTGCTTCACCTACATGACCATTTAAGTCCCCTCCCAAAATCACTATCTCATCATCCCGCATACCACCCACTACACGTATTAAATCATCCCAAAATCTATCTTTCTCTGCTTCATCCAATCCTGCCTGTGGAGCATATGCCGATATAATCGCAGCTATCTTTCTTCCCAACAGAATTTTCACTACCAATATCCTATCGCTTACTCTCAAAACATTCATAACATATTCCACCCATTTCTCCGCAACCATCACACCAACACCTCCCTATCCGTCTGTCCCCCCCTGCCAAAACAACTTATAGCAACAGTCCTTCCCAACAATCTTTCTGGCTGATCCACCCCTGTACCGGACTTCCTGCAAACACGCCACATCCACCCACCTCCTGCTGAATGCCTCAACGACTTCCCCTGCTCTTCCCCTCAAACTTCCCACATTCCATGAACCCATCCTCATCCCCATGGGTGATTTACTGTCCTCAGGCTCTCTTTGAAACTTATTTTGTTTTTTCATCTTCTGTATTTATAAAGGGGGACAGACTGTGTTAAATACACAGGCCGATCTCTCGTTTTGCCACTCATGATCTTAGACCTAATACTCGTGCTTGCCACCTTCTCCATAACCGAAGTTGTCTTTTCCATCTCACCTTCCATTTTTGTTCTTTATGGAATTTATGCTTCCAGCACATCGACTGAACAATGTTTAACAATTACAGTGAACTATAGTTCCAAAATACCGCAGAAAACAACAGCCAGGATACTTGCAAGGATGCAGCAAAAAACACTTCTGGACACGGTCGAGAGCAAGGGTCGTAGCTCACTGATGAGGCAGTGAGGTGACGGTCGTTGCAGCATGGGTTGAGCGTGGTGGAGGAATACACAGGGATTCAAGTAGCTCATTGTTCTCTCTCAGACTTGGACCAAAATCATTCTGTTACCAAAAAATAAGGGCCATTTTATTTGACACAACTGTCGTCGAATAGTAACGAGCAATTGAAATGTGCACAGACGCAGCCTGCGTCATCTGGTAACGAGCAATTGAAATTTGCACCGGACCCATAAACACCAAAGGGCTCATTACATTTCAAAAAGGAGATAGTAAAGAATTGCTGTTCAACTTTTGATTGTAATTATATTAACCCTCTCGTGCACGATAAGTTTCAGTAAGTTTTCCGGCACACGACTTTATCTGCTAAGCCGCCCGACCCGGCTGCCCGTTGCAGCAAATAACACGTATTCTTTCCTTATTTTCGTCACCCAAACATCAATATACTGCCATGAAACCTATGTCATCTTATTTGTCGATGTTTGTTCTAGCTGATAAGCACCACAAAAAAACAGGAAAACATGAATATAACAACATTAGGCGGCCGTGAATAAAATTTTGCTACGTCACGTTCGCTTCCCAAGATCACCATTCGAGTGTTTTCCATCATATAGGAAAATGTTATTAGAAGTTTTGATAGAGAATTTCATCAGCTTTCTAGAGAGACAAATCCTGTGTTGATATGATTTGTAGTTTTCAAGAAAATAGCCAAAAACTGAAAGCCATTTTGAAAAAAAAAATCAAGGAACTCTAATATGGAAATTTTCTCGCAGATGTTATGTTTTTATTGCATAATATTATGCAGAATTTCACCAGCTTTCTAATGAGCACCTCTTGGTTTCCATACGCCTCATAGTTCTCGAGTAAATCGCCAAAAACGACTGGGAACTCACGTCCTTACGTCACTTTTGTGATGTGCGCACAGCATATGCAATATTCCCGCCTACATAACAACGAATTCTTATCATAGATATTACATTGTTATGTCGTGTACATACGTAGCATTTACTGCTCTTTATCATGGTTCTTATAGGAAATCTATACGTCCAATAGTTTTCGAGTAATTGGCCGACAAAGTGAGATTACTCCTCCAAGCACTTTTGACTTTACCGAAAGTTTGTTCCCCAACTTTTCCAACAGAAAATGCTCCCAGAGGAAACTTATATACTGCAAATGAACATACGTAGAATTTACTGCTCTTTATCATGGTTCTTACGGGAAATCGATACGTCCAATAGGTTTGGAGTAATTGGACGACAAACATAGAATACACTTCCCCACCCGCACGCGAGATAAAATACACTCTTTCCCTACCTCACCCACTGCTACATATTTTCGCTCGTTATCGTTTTATTATTTTCTTTTTTTACTCAAAGTATACACGTAAAGTGATCATAAGGTTTTTGGATAGTGCTGTCAGAAACCTCGACATGACCACTAGTCTTTTTTGCTTGGTTCTGACAAAGAAGTTTCTGGGAACTTTCTTCCATCTCATATGTGTTTATGTAAAAAACATTATTTATTTGTGTAAAAAATATTGAACTATAGAAATAGGTCAATATACATGAACAACAAAAATACAGATAACTCACCTTCCTTCAGAGGTGTTGAGATGCTGGCAGTAGCTTGAAGATGAGGAGTTATGTAGTGTGTGGAGCGTGTGCGTGTGTGGGTGAGCGTGGTAGCGTGTGTGGGTGAGCATGTGCGTGTGCATGTGAATGAGCGTGTGGGTGTGGGTGAGTGTGTGTGCATGTGTGTGTGTGTGTCTGTGGCATCTGCGTATTTTTCTTCTCTCCTTGCGATATATTTGCCTAAACCACATGCGATCCACACAATAGATTTCTCCACGAACATTCGCTGCACAGCATACACGTATGTATATGTGGCTGTGGCATATTTCTTGTCTCTGACACTTGCACTTTGTTTTTTGTAAAGCAAAGTCCAGTGAATGCATGAAATATTTCTCTCTGTGAACACTCACTGTGACTCTATTGTAGTGTCAACACACCAACACTACTTCACGAACACCCGCAGCATGTTTGACGTGATATTTCACACAATTCCGATACGCATTTTCACTCTATCAGAATCACAATAATTCCATCACTAAACACCCTCTAATTCTTCTCTTCCCGACTATAAAAGCTGTATGTGATGCCTGCCCCATTCCACACTATGGTACCATAATTTCACCTCAAGCCAGCCACAAGCATATCTTTTCACACAAAATACACTTTTACAGGCATTGGCTTCATTATATATACGTATTTGTAATCTACACCCAGGGGCCTTGGGGAGGGCGAGAGGCGAGAACCCCGGGAACAGTGAGACACGCATATCGTGCTCGTAGGCCTAACGCTTCATAACGGACACAATTCCTTTTCGTGACATATATCTATGTTCCGTCGACAATGATCACATACAAATATGCTCATAAATATTGCATTATCACACTGAGTCAATAGGGGCTTTGGCTCAGGAAGGAGGGGGGAGAATTGAGTAGGCTTTTAAAGGGACTGAAGACACAACGCAACCCCACCGCCTGGCTGCTTGGAAGAGACTGAGGTATACTGCCATGTGGTGGGCCCAATTAGGCAGCTCAGTGTTGCTAATGCCTTACCATTGGAAAGCCGCTATACTCGCTACATTTCATCAAAATTTGACGTGATTTTGCCAGAAACTTAATTTTTGGCTATTTTTTTTGTGCTTAGGAACACGACTTCGAGTGACTGAACAAATTGAGGAAAATCCACACATGTCACGCGGAATCGCGTGACTGTGCCTGGGAGAGGGTTAAAGAGGTTAAAGGAGATTATTTCTACTCCTTACCAATGAAAATTATTCTCAGAGTTGAATAGGGTGTTATCTTAGCGGTAGCAGGAATAATAAAGAATTTCTCAAACAGCGCCATCACATCATTGGCAGTAGCCTGTCTGAGATAGAAGTTTTATGCTACAGCTATTGATATATGAATACATTACAGTAAAACTCCAGCTTGTCACTATGTGTAAATAAGTCTGTTTTCCCCTTTCAAAGGTTGTCTCCCAGCTGAAGCATGGTATGTTCAGACCAGGATGAGGAGTTATCCATGATGGAGACCCAGGCTGAGAGGATAAAGGAACTGGAAATAGAAGAGTAAGTCTTATAGGATTATAGTAACATCATTCAGTAGGTTGTGTCATTTCACGGCCACTCAGAAGTAAACATACGGTATTTGTGTTGTAATTAGAGAAAACATAAATATAGTATTTTGCATTAAAACTGTGATGTAGTGGACTATAACAGTGACAATCCCTCATTGTACAATGAGGATATAGGTTGGAAAAAAATCCATCGCATAGTGATTTATTGTATATTGAGTCAATTTAAATTTTGGGTTCCAGGTGGGATCCTTTTTTGGCCAAGGGTCACCCACCCAACAGTTGAAAAGCAAGGTTCCAGCTCACCTACACTGATAGTTTTTTTCACTTCACTACACTTCGCATGCTGCTTACCAGGAAAAGTTAGTAAACAAACTGATTTCCAACTCACCTGGAACTGGTAGTTATTGCACCCTCACTTGCTGCTTGAACACTAACATCACACTATGTTCCATCACTGGACTCTGGGTAACACACCCGGGAGATAGTGACCAAGTTCAAAGGCCATCTCGGAACAGACAGATAACTTAAAGCTCTCCATGTGTACAGAAATACATAAGTGAAAAACAGTGATTGTATGTTGACCAATTAGGGTTTTTACAGGATCGTAATGATTGGTAACAGAACTGTACCTGTATAAGCAGAATGTGAGCATAGGAGTATATAAAAGAAGGTCCTAACTTTTATAATTGTATAAGTGATTTATTGCACACTGGGTCATTGTAGAGCGAGGGTCTGCTGTAGTGGCAATACTATGGCTGCTGCTTCTGATTGTTGTTTATAAAATAACCCCTTCCTCCCTACCTAAACAATCACAGACCCCACCCAGACACCTCTCACTAACAGAGGCATCATCATAGTTAGATATCTCTCTCACTAACATACAGGCATCATAGTTATAAACAAAGTAAAAAAAAAAGACAAAATAAATGCATGTATTATTTTTTTATTATTATTATTACCTCCACCAACGAAATTGGAGTGAGTTTATGTATTCACCTATGTTTGTCTGTCTGTATGTCCAGGTGATACCTTACAAAAATTCTCAGTGGATTTCAGTGATATTTGATGGAAGGAGGGTGGGGCCATGGGCAAAGAAAGAATTGATTAAATTTGGGGATAGATCTGGATCAGGATCCAGTGTGAAATATCTCCAAAAGTTCTTAATGAATTTCAATAAAATTTTTGTTGAAGAGTGGGCCATGGATCAAGTTGAAACAATTAATTATATTTGGGGGTGGATCCGAGGTCCTATGAATTCCACTGTTACAATGTCTCTGATCTGGATCTGGATTCTGGATCCTTTTTAATGGCAGTGGCATTAGCAGGAGGTATGTGCTTTCCTCAGTGCTTCTTAGTTATTATTATTATTATTATTATTTTTGTTTTTATTATTATTATTATTATTGTCATCATCATCATGGGATAAGATTTCTTTGAATATTAGTAGGGAAGGTATATGGAAGCGATTTATTGTAGAGAAAGTAAGAGAGATATCAGAAGTTGTAGTGAGTGATGAACAGGGGTGGCTTTAGGAGTGGCTGGGGATTAGTGGATCAAATATTTGCAGTGAGACAGATAGTGGAGAAGGCTTGGGGTAGAGAAGGACCGTTAGATGTTTATGGCATTTATGGATTTGGAAAAAGCTTACAACAAAGTAGACAGAGAAGGATTGTGGATGGTTTTTCTCATGTATGGTGTAAGATGGTAAGCTTCTAGGTGCCATCAAGAATTTTTATGATGATAGCGAGGCATGTGTAAAGGTAAATGTAAGCATCTAGAGTGAATGGTTCACAATCAGTGTGGGCATGTGACAAGGTTGTGTGTGATTCTCTCATGGTTGTTCAATACTAAATCATGGATGGGATGATGAGAGAAGTAAAATACATGAGTAATGGAGAGAGGGTACATGGCGTTAGTCATGAATGGTGATGGATGGAATATCTCAAATTTGTTCTATGCTGGTGCAGTACAGTACTACTTGCAAACACCGGACAAGAAGTTGGTAGACTAGTGCTGAGTTTTGCTGATGTCTGTGAGCATCGTGCCTTGAGAATAAATGTAGAAAAGACTAAAGTGATGTGTAATCGAGAGGGAAGGTGACTCCCAGTGTGTTGTTACACTGAATGGAGAGAGACTGGAATTGGTGAGAGGAAGTTCAAATACTCTGTGTACAGTGGTAGAAAAGAGAGGAAAATGTGCCAAAGAAGTGGGAAAGTAGAGGTGACACAAGGAAGGAAAGTAGTTGGTGCTGTGAAAGCCTTGATAAGAAACAAAGGCTTGAGTTTGCAGCTGCACAAGGCTTACATGAAGGAGTGTTTAGTGTCAACTTTAACATATGGATGTGAGACTTATGGTGTGGCATGAAAATGAAAAAAAGTCAGGAGTGAGAACAGTGGTGATAGGACTGCTGAGGAATGTATGTAGAGTGCACAGAGAGTGGATAAGATACAAAATAATGTGATTCATGAGAGACGTGGAGTGAAGGAAGTCTGTGGACACCAGAATTGAAGTGAGTGTCTGAGATGAAGTATGGTCATGTGGGAGAGAGTGGATCAACTTAATGAGAGTGGTGGGAAAAAGGTATATCTGAGCGAATTCTAATGTGGAGGGAGGAGGCAAGGTAGGCCAAGGAGAAGGTGGAGGGATATGGGTGGGGATGAGTGTGTGAGGAAGAGAGTTATGGAAGTCGGTGAGGCCAGGGGACTGACAAAAGATCGAAGCTTGAGCTGGATGTTGTGAGAAGTGCATGATCAGGGATCTGGCACCTCTTTTTAATGTGACAGCATTCAGATTGACTCTGTCGGATGCATTTCATGTGAAGCTACAGAATATGCAGGATAGTTTTTTGGTGTATCAGATAGAGCCAGGATTCCGGGGGCTTGAATGATGAGTGAATGGAAGCGTGCCCCATTGGACTGGGCAAACTTAGGCTGTCTGGAGGTTGCTGCTCCTCACCCTGCCATAGGGTGGGGAAAGAGGTCCATATGATGGTGATGGGATTACAATGGTGATTATTATTATTATAATTAGCAGTAGTAGTATAGTATTTTTTAGTGGAAGGGGCACTCACCATCCACTCACTCAAAGTCGTGCTGCACTTGGGTGACTGCCTCTTTCCTCTCTTCCTTCCCTCTTTCCTTCTTTCCTCCTCTGTTCCTTTCTGTCCTTCATTCTTTCATCTTGTTCTGTTTACAGGTGACTCTGCACTGAGTGACAAGCCAAATGGTTTCCTGTACACCAAGAAACCATTTACTTTATTGAGTGGTAACCATAAAAAACCAAAAATTATGGCACCTGGTGGTTTAGTGGGCAATTAAGGCACTCCAGTTGGACTGAGCCTTATGCAGGTTTATTTCCAAGGGGTGGATGAGGTTTATTGCTCAAGTAATGCTACTCAGGGATGATTGAGGTTGGTAACTCTCATCTGGAAATGTCAGGACCAGCTTGCTTAGCCCTGGGCTCCTTCTCTCCCTCATGGAACAACTCAAGATTGGATGATGAATGATGATTACTCATTATAATTTATTGTTATCGTCATCATCATCATCCGGACCTCCTTTCCCACCCAAAGGCCGGGTGAGGGGAGTAGCAATGTCCAGACAACACAAATTTGCCTAATCCAAATATGCCACACTTCCATTCACTCATCATTCAAGCCCCCAGAATCCTGGCTTTACCAGATATGCCAAAAACATTCACCACATTCTGCAGCTTCACACAAGTGTATCCGATTGAGTCAGGTCTGGACGCTGCCATGCTTACAAGGGGTGCCAAAATCCTTGATCATGCCTCTTCTTCTCACAACATTCATCCAGCCAGCACGATCTCTTGTCAGTTCCCT